>NC_087175.1:3852500-3860000 GCF_035594125.1 Scylla paramamosain | reverse complement strand
CTCTCCACTTATCTCTTACGGTCTCCTCCTTCTCCCTTCTTTTTTTCTTTATGCTTGTGTTCCTCTTTTATTCCATTATTCTCTTCCCTCTCCTCCTCTCTTTCCTACCTTTCCTCCTCTCTTTTTAATCTTCCTTGTTCTTGTTCTTCCTCCTCTCTCATCCTTCCTTCCTTTCTTTCTTTCTTTCTTTTTTGTTCTTTTCTTCTTCCTCCTGCTCTATTTCTTTCTTCCTTACTCCTTCCTTCCTTTCTTCTTCTTCTTCTCTTCTTCCATATTCCTATTTCCTTTCTACTTCTCTCCTCTTCTTCCCTCCTCCTCCTCGTTCCTTCTATTTACTTTCTTTCTTCTTCCCCTCTTCTTCCTCCTCCTCCTCCTCCTTTTTTTCCCTCCCTCCACCTGCGGCATCTTGGTCTTTGAGTTTTTCCTCCTCCTCCTCCTCCTCCTCCTCCTCCTCTTTCTGGGATCACACGCCTCCCCCCTTTGTCTCTCCTCCCTCCCCCTACCCCCCCGCACCTTTAAGTACCTGTATTTTACTTGTATTTTTCCTTCCTTCCTCCTCCTCCTCCTCCTCCTCTTCCTTTTTTCAATTTTTCATTCCCGTACCGTGATTTTCATGTTTATTTTTATTTTCCTCTTTTTTGTACTCTCTCTCTCTCTCTCTCTCTCTCTCTCTCTCTCTCTCTGTTTATCAAGTGTGTTTTCTTCCTCCTCCTCCTCCTCCTTCTCGAAATCTACTTTTTCTCTCCTCCTCCTCCTCCTCCTCCTCCTCCTCCTCTTCTTCCTCCTTCTCATTTCCATTAGATTTTCCTTCTCCTTCCCTTCCCTTTTTCGCACTAATTGCCTCCTCCACCTCCTCCTTCTACCCCCCATTCTCCTCCTCCTCCTCCTCCCCCTCTCCTTATTTTCTTCTCTAAACAAACTTTTCTCCTCCTCATCTGTGTCTTCGTTTTTCTTTTCTTCCTTCTCTCTCTCTCTCTCTCTCTCTCTCTCTCTCTCTCTCTCTCTCTCTCATCTCTTTTAAGCTTTTGTTCTTTTTTTATTTTTTACCTCTTCATTACCTTGTTCATTGTCTAAACCTCTCTCTCTCTCTCTCTCTCTCTCTCTCTCTCTCTCTCTCTCTCTCTCTCTCTCTCTCTGGAAACCCTACCAAACATTACCTTACCGTGCACACACACACACACACACACACACACACACACACACACACACACACACTAAAAAAAAAGTTCATGTCAAAAACGTCTGTATTTAGAAACGTTTTTCCGTCAACGTTTCGAGAGAGAGAGAGAGAGAGAGAGAGAGAGAGAGAGAGAGAGAGAGAGAGAGAGAGAGAGAGAGAGAGAGAGAGAGAGAGAGAGAGAGAGAGAGAGAGAGAGAGAGGAGGAAGGGGTGGGGGGGCAGAATAAGGAACTAATGACTTGAAAAAGAGGGGGGCGTGGCGAGTTTTTTTTTTTAGAGAGGGAGGCGGTGGGGGGAATGGAGGGAAGTATGGAAGGAGGGAGGGAACGGAGGGTTTTAGAAGTGGGGAGGGAGGGAGGGAGGGAGAGAAGGGAGGGAGGGAAGGAAGTTTTAATAGTGGAGAGGGGAGAGAGGGAATAAAGGAAAGAAGGGAGGAAGGAATGGAAGGATATGAAGTGAAGGGAGAGAAAAGGAAAGGGAGTATAGAGCAAAAGGGCAAAAAAAAGAAACAGGGAAAAAAGAAAAAGGAAGAAAGGGAAACGTGAGGAAAGGAACGAAAAAATATAAAGAGAAGGGGAATGGAAGGGAATATAAAGGAGAAGAAAGAAAAGAAAGAGGTCAATAAAACAAGAAAAAGACAAGGCATTACGAAAGACGAAAAGAAAAAGAGAAAAAGTGAAAAAGGACAAACAAGCAAACAGAGAGAGAGAGAGAGAGAGAGAGAGAGAGAGAGAGAGAGAGAGAGAGAGAGAGAGAGAGAGAGAGAGAGAGAGAGAGAGAGAGAGAGAGAGAGAGAGAGAGAGAGAGAGAGAGAGAGAGAGAGAGAGAGAGAGAAAATAAAAAAATGGAAATCACTCTGGAAGGTCGCCAAGGTGTGGACCATAAAAAAAAAGAGAGAGAGAGAGAGAGAGAGAGAGAGAGAGAGAGAGAGAGAGAGAGAGAGAGAGAGAGAGAGAGAGAGAGAGAGAGAGAGAGAGAGAGAGAGAGAGAGAGAGAGAGAGAGAGAGAGAGAGAGAGAGAGAGAGAGAGAGAGAGAGAGAGGTCAATCAAAGTATCTCTCCTCCTCCTCCTCCTCCTCCTCCTCCTCCTCCTCCTCCTCCTCTTCATGCATAAGGTTAGGTCACTAGTTAAACAATCTACCCACTCACTTCAAAAACCTGGCCACTCATAGACTCTTGGTTCCCCTGAGGACTTAATACCATGAGAAGTCTTAAGCGTAATGAGAAACAGCGTGGCATTTTAACTTGACTTCTGATCTCCACTGTACAATTCAATGAGCCAATCTGAGTGTTTGGTGATGGCTTAGGTAAAACAGCCACGTGTGTAGATACAAGTGCGTTTGAGGTGTGTTAATTGTAGTGCGTTGGAAATATGGAAAGAGGTGAAATGAGGTTGAAAATAAGAGAGATGATTGGTATATAAGAGGAAAGGGAGAAGGAAGAGGAGAAATGGGAGGAACAGAGATAAAGAATGGGGAAAAGAGATTGAAGGAAGATAGATGAGTGGGAAAGAGGAACGGAGGGAGAAAGGGAAAGGCAAAAAAAAATGGAAGAAAAGAGATAAAGAGGGAAATGAGTATAAGAAGAGGGGAAAAATGAAAAAAATAAGCTTGAAAGATAGATAGGTGGAAAAGAAGAACGAAGGGAGAAAAGAAAAAATGGGAGAGAAAAGAGAAAGATGAATAGAGGGAAAGAGAAACCTTATAATTGAAAGAGAGAAGACTGGAAGAGAAAAGCAAAGGGAAGAGAAAGAAGAGGAGAAATGGGAGAAAATGAGATAAGTAGGAGAAAGAGGAGAAATTAAATAGAGAGATGATTGGGAGAGAGAAGCGAAGGGGGGAAACAAGAGAAATATGATAAAAAGAGGCGTGTAAAGGAGAAAAGAAATAAGGGAAGAGCGGATTGAAAGCGAGAGAGAGAGGGAAATGAGAAAGAGTGAGAGGGGAGAAAGAGAGGGATAAAGAGAGGAAGGACGGTAGACAGATGAGAGGAGAGAAGAGAAGGCGGAGAAAGAAGAAAACAGATGGAAAAGAGGGGGAAGAAAGAAAAGAGAATGATAAATAAGAAAAAAATAGCAAAAAAAAAATGGGAAAAGGGAAAAGACGAATTATGAAAGGAAAGAATGAAAAACAACAAAATAAAGAAAATAGGAAAAAATAGGACAAGAACGAAAAAAAAAAGGAAAAGAAAACATAAAAAGATGAAAACTACGAAGAATAAAGAATGAGGAATGATAAAAAAAAGGGAGGTGAACAAAAACAAGGACAAAAAGAAAAAAAAACTGAAAAGGGAAAACAAAAGATAGAAATTACGAAAAATAGATAATAAAGAAAGAAAAAAGAAAATAGAGAGAAAAAGAGACGAGGACGACGGAAAAAAAATGGAAAAGGTAACAAAAAAGACAGAAATCACGAAAAATAGAAAAAAAGAAAGAAAAAGAAAAAGACGAACGACGAAAAAGTGGAAAAAGGGAAACAGGAAAAGATGGAAATTACGAAAAGAATATAAAAAAGGAAAAAAAGGAGGAAATGAGAGAGAGAGAGAGAGAGAGAGAGAGAGAGAGAGAGAGAGAGAGAGAGAGAGAGAGAGAGAGATGGGGAGGGAGAGTGAAAAGGGGAAATGAAGGGCAGAAAAGACTGTTTATGTTATGAAGGTGTACAATTGGTGCTAACACGTTGAGCGACAGCGGTAAAGAGAGGGACCAATTAGCTCGTTAGGTCGTTAGCGAGGCTTTTGACTGTACTGCTGATGGTTGGGGGGTGGGGAGGTGGAAGGGAGGGGCTGGGGGAGAGATGGGAGAGGGGTGAACGGGAGGAGTGGAGGGAATGTGGAGGAACTGTACGTGTGTGTATGATTCTCTCTCTCTCTCTCTCTCTCTCTCTCTCTCTCTCTCTCTCTCTAACATAATCACAAGACGTCCTTTGGCATACAAGAAAGGAATCTCTCTCTCTCTCTCTCTCTCTCTCTCTCTCTCTCTCTCTCTCTCTCTCAGAAAAGTACCTCGTTTGCATATTTTTCTCCTCCTTCTACTCCATTCACTCCTCCTCCTCCTCCTCCTCCTCCTCCTCCTCCTCTCCTCCTCTGAGTCAGCAAATATCCCTGAATAGGAAGGAAAAAAAAAATAATAATACCCCTGATTTTCTAATTTTCTCTCGTATTTCAGACTATGAGCGATGGCGAGACCAGCCAATAAGGAGACAGGAGGATACCCGCTTAACCATTGGAAGTGGTGCTCTACCTCTCTCTTCCTCTCGGGCAATCAGCGAGCGAGGATCAGATGGTCACGAGGTTGCAAGATCATCATTTTCTTTTAAAAGTTTGGATATTTTTCGGTATTAAAAAAAAAAAGTTATTATTTTCGGGAAGTTTTTTAGTATCAATCTAAACAGAGAGAGGATGGAAGGTACTTTTGAAGGATATCAAGTCCCAAATTGAACAGAATGAAGAGGAAATATTATTAAAAGGGAATATTGCTCACGTAGATAAACTTTGGAGGCAGAAAAAATAAATAAATAAAAGTTGATGGAAGTGATAGATATAAAATGTAAAAGTAAAGAATATAAAAAAAAATGTAGTCTGTATGTCTGTGTGTCTGTCTTTAACCCTTTCCTTTTTTTTTTACCGTGTTCTTCCGCGCACACACACACACACACACACACACACACTCCACCAGCCAGCTTACCCGAGTGTGGTGAGTAACAGGTCCCGCCGTTCAGACAGGGGCCATACACACACTGGTCCAGCGGTTGACAGGACCCGCCCCCCGCGCCAGCACCTGCCCCGTGCCGCACCTGCAATAAGGAGCGATTAGTCCGGCTCAGTTCAGTTCCGTTCGGTTTAGTTCAGCTCGGGTTCGGTTCGGTAATTTTGCTTTTCCGTTAATTTGAGTTTGGGAAGCATGTGTAGTGTTTTTTTTTTTTTTCTGATTGGGTGTTTTAATATAGATGGTAAAGGGAGATTTGGAGAGAGAGAGAGAGAGAGAGAGAGAGAGAGAGAGAGAGAGAGAGAGAGAGAGAGAGAGAGAGAGAGAGAGAGAGAGAGAGAGAGAGAGAGAGAGATAACTATAATAAAAAAAATATCAGTACTACTAATGATACACCGCCGCTACCATCACTACCACCGTCACCACCACCACCACCACCACCACCACCACCGCCACACCTACCCGCAATGATAATTCCTCCAGGTATCCACACAGGTGAAGGGCGGTGGACAGGTGACGTTGGCACACACCGGGGGGCGGCACATCCCCTCTCCACCCCCTGGTACCCCCGCACCTCCCCCCACGAGGAGGCGTTGGCGGCCGGGGGGAGGGGGAGTTTGTGGCCAGAGATCCTGAGGTCATCCAGGCACCCTAATGAGACAGGTAAAGGTGAGACGGTAAAAACTGGACAGGTAAGGGCACCCAATGACAGACAGGTAAGGTGTGTACTCAAGTGGACAGGTAAAGGTGGCACGGTTGGTGAGGACACTAATAAGGGACAGGAAAAAAATAAGACAGGTAATAATTAGACAGGTGAGGTGCGCGTTCCAATGAAGGACAGGTGAAAAATAGGCAGACACACGTACGAGTAAACAGGTAAACACAGGTAAGAATAGGGAAACAGGTACACACAGACACAAGCAAACAGGTAAACAAGTACGGCTAAACGAGTAGACGGCTAAACAGACATAAACACGTACATGCAAACAGGTAAACACACACACACACACACACACACACACACACACACACACACACACACACACACACACACACACACACACGAACGCACCATCGAAGTAGTCGCCACGTACACTCAGCACACTCAGCGCCAGGTACTCCGGCGTGCCCCCCACCGTGAGCCCCTCGTCAGCCTGGCCCGGGGAGTAGCGGGGGTCGTCTGGAGGAGGCGGCAGCAGGGACAGGGAGGTGTTGTACAGCGGCCCCTCGGCGTCGTCCGCAGCTAAGGTGATGGCTGGCCCTTGTCTGGGGAGGGTGAGGTGACGGGTTAGTTAGGTTGGGTTAAGTTAGGTTAGGTTAGGTTAGGTTATGTTAGGTTAGGTTAGGTTAGGTTAAGTTATGTTAGGTTAGGTTAAGTTAGGTTAGGTTAAGTTAGGTTAGGTTAAGTTAGGTTAGGTTAGGTTAAGTTAGGTTAGGTTAAACAAGGTTAGGTTAGGTTAGGTTAGGTTAGGTTAGGTTAGGTTAGGTTATGTTAGGTTAGGTTAGGTTAGGTTAAGTTATGTTAGGTTAGGTTAAGTTAGGTTAGGTTAAGTTAGGTTAGGTTAAGTTAGGTTAGGTTAGGTTAAGTTAGGTTAGGTTAAACAAGGTTAGGTTAGGTTAGGTTAGGTTAGGTTAGGTTAAATAAGGTTAAGTTAGGATAGGTGAGATTAGGTTAGGTTAGGTTAGGTTATGTGAGATGAGGTTAGATCGCGTTAGGTTAGGTTAGATTAGGGTGAGTTAAATTTTACTTTACATTAAGGCAAGCCAGATAATTAGTATCAGGAAATTAGCTTCGGCTGGGTAAAGGTTAGTTTAGGCTAGGTTAGGTTGGATAAGATTAAGTAAAATCAGTATTAGGTTAGATTTACTTGGGTTGGGTTCGTTCAGGTGAAATTACCTTAGATTATTACAAGTTTAAGATAAGATAGAGGCTAAGTCAGGTAAGATTAGGTTAAGTCAGGTAAGATTAGGTTAAGTCAGGTAAGATTAGGAGAAAGGACGCCAAGAGTAATGATGAAAAGGAGGAGAGAAAGAGAAGATAATGAGGGAAAATGACGTTATGCAGGTTATTGACAAGGAGAGGGAGAGAGAGAGGAAGGGGAGGGTTTAAAGTTCAGAGAGAGAGAGAGAGAGAGAGAGAGAGAGAGAGAGAGAGAGAGAGAGAGAGAGAGAGAGAGAGAGAGAGAGAGAGAGAGAGAGAGAGAGAGAGAGAGAGAGAGAGAGAGAGAGAGAGAGAGAGAGAGAGAGAGAGAGAGAGAGAGAGAGAATGAATGAGGTGTGGAAATAAAAAGGAGAAATGAGGGGCAGGGCATAGGAGAGGAGGGGAAGGGAGAAGGGAGGACGGGATAAGAAAGGGGAGGAGATAAGAGAAATGTAATATACTGGGAAGATAAGAAGAGAAAATGGGAAAATAAGAGAGAAAGAAGAAACAAGAGGAGACCTACTGACCTTTGCGGAATAGGAGGAGGAAGAGGAGGAGGAAGAGGCGGAGGAGGAAGGAAAGGATATAACAGTGAAATGAAATGATAAGCAGATGAAGAAAAAGCAGGTCAATAAAGAGGAGGAGGAGGAGGAGGAGGAGGAGGAGGAGGAGGAGGAGGAGGAGGAGGAGGAGGAGGA
>NC_087175.1:3825000-3847500 GCF_035594125.1 Scylla paramamosain | reverse complement strand
CAGTCTCATACACATTTCTATTTCTTCCTCTTCCTTATTTATCTCTTTTTCTCTCTCTTCTAATCTTCTTGTTTCATGTTCAGTGTTTTCTGCTTTTCTCTATCTCTTTTTTAGTTTTTTTTTTTTTTTTTGCGAATAAAAGCGTTAGCGTGTTTATTTTATCTGTCAGTCTGTCTGTATGTCTGTATGTATGTCAATCAGCTGGTCAGTCAGTCAGTCAACCAGTCAGTCAATCAATCACACATTCTCTCTCTCTCTCTCTCTCTCTCTCTCTCTCTCTCTCTCTCTCTCTCTCTCTCTCTCTCTCTCTCTCTGATTTTAATAGCTCTCTTTCCTTCTTTTATACTCTGCTTCACAATATTCTGCCAGGTTAGGTCGGATCCCAGAAGTCAGGTCAGGTCACGACAATGATTTCACCTTAATTGTTTTTTCCCTGTTTGTTTTTCCTTCCTGTTTTTTTTTCCCTTTACTTTCTTGTGTTTTTCGCCCTTTCTTTTTTTTTTTAATTCTCTTAGTTTCTTTCACTGATGTCAAATTAGGGTGAGATATAGGATGTGGTGTGTGTGTGTGTGTGTGTGTGTGTGTGTGTGTGTGTGTGTGTGTGTGTGTGTGTGTGTGTGTGTGTGTGTGTGTGTGTGTTTCTTTCCAGCATGTGTGGAAGATTTACAACTTTTATGCTTTTCTTTTCTGCTTGCTCTCTCTCTCTCTCTCTCTCTCTCTCTCTCTCTCTCTCTCTCTCTCTCTCTCTCTCTCTCTCTCTCTCTCTCTCTCTCTCTCTCTCTCTTGTTAAAGCAATTTCCCTCCATGAAACGAGACACGTAGCAAAGGTAAAAGAAGTGACAAACAGACAAAACAAACAAAAACAAACAAACAAACAAACAAACAACCAAAGACGCAACCACATACTAACTGAAAGCAAACCAAAATAATGATAATAAGAACACATTATATTATTATTATTATTATTATTATTATTATTATTATTATCATTACTACTACTACTACTACTACTACTACTACTATTATCATCATCAATATTATTTTTTCATTTATATTGTTTTGGGGCTTCCTCCTCCTCTTCCTCCTCCTCCTCCTCCTCTTCCTTCTTCCCTGCCAAGGATGCGCTTCGTTTAACACTCCTTAAAGGTCTGCAAGAATCCTACGACCGAGGAGGAGGAGGAGGAGGAGGAGGAGGAGGAGGAGGAGGAGGAGGAGGACGAGGAGGAGGAGGAAGATTCCACAGTGTAGGATTCAAATACTTGTAGAGTTGGAGGCGTGGAGAAGACAGGAAGAGGAGGAGGAGGAGGAATACAAAGGAATACAAAGGAATACAAAGGAAAGCCAAACAGCAACAAACCTTTTGGTCCTTGCAAGGCTGTTTGGTAACTACTTCTAACTAGCTACAGTGAAGAGAGACAGGACAGCATAGCAGAAGGCTCCTCCCCACCCACCACTCCCTCCAGCTTGCGCTGGCATGGAAATAGTTGGGAAAAGTACCATGCAGTATGGAAAAACTGACATGGAAATTTTCATAGGAAAGGATGAAAGGAAGTTCTACTATTCACCCTACGGTGAACTCTATACGCCTATCTGAAAGTTAATACAAGTTATATTAAAACTGTTGAATAAGAGTTTAAATAGTGAATTTAGTAATTATTCGGACAAGAAGAGAGCTTGTTGGGGATTTGCTTTTAAATATTTGTCTATTTTATTTTTGAATGATTCAATAGTACTGCTGTTTACAATTTCGGCAGGAAGTTTATTCCATATATTTACTATACGATTAAAGAAGAAATGTTTGGCCTCGTGGGATTTAAAACGTTTGGGTATAATCTTGAATCCATTATTTCTTGTTAGGTTAGAATGATCAATGGTAAAATAATTATGTGCATCAATGTTACTATATCCTTTGAAAATTTTGAACACTTCAATTAGGTCTCCTCTTATCCTGCGCTTTGTTAAACTAAATAGGTTTAGTTCTTCCAGTCGTTCCTCATACGGCTTATTGCGCAATCTTGGAATCATCTTTGTGACTCTGCGCTGTATCTTTTCTAGTTTTTCAATGTCTTTTTTGTAGTATGGTGACCAGAACTGTACACAGTATTCTAGATGAGGGCGCACCAGTGAGTTATATAAGGCAAGTATAACCTTTTCTGATTTAAATTCAAAGGTTCTTCCAATGAACCCTACTAATTTATTTGCCGTCTTTACTGTTTCTGTGCAGTGTTGACTCGGCTTTAGGTCGTTTGACACAACGACACCAAGATCTTTTTCTTTATCAGCACTTGACAGTGGCATGTTATTTATTACATATCTCGCCTGAACATTGTTGCTTCCGATATGTAGAATTTTACACTTTTCTATATTGAATCTCATCTGCCATTTTTCTGCCCAGCTTGTTAGTTTATTGAGGTCACACTGCAGTTCCTGCCATTGTGACACAGACGTAACTCTACTTGTTATTTTGGTGTCGTCTGCAAATTTACTTATTTTGCAGTTTATCCCTTCATCAATATCATTTATGTACATTATGAAGAGTACTGGTCCTAATACAGAGCCTTGAGGAACGCCGCTATTTACCTTATGCCACTCTGACTCTTTTCCATTTATTACAACACGCTGTTTTCTGTCAGAGAGCCAGTCTCTCAGCCATTTCAGGGTGTTTCCGGCAATGCCGTGAGCTTTTACTTTACTGATGAGTCTCTTATGAGGAACAGTGTCGAAAGCTTTCTGGAAATCAAGGTAGATAATATCAACAGCTTTTGACTCGTCATACGAGTTAAATACTTCATAAAAGAAGTCTAGTAAGTTTGTTAAGCAGGAGCGCTTGGTTCTGAAACCGTGTTGCGAATCCTTTATGATTTTATTTTCTTCTAAATATTTAACAATTTTATCTCTAATTATTGTTTCCATCAGCTTACAAACTACTGAAGTGAGACTGATCGGCCTGTAATTGGCTGGGAGAGATTTATTTCCTTTTTAAAGATTGGCGTGACATTTGCTAGTTTCCATTCGTGGGGAACTTTACCCGCTAGCAAAGTTTTATTGAATAAAATTGTAAGCGGTTTCACGAGCTCATTTCTTGCTTCTTTAAGAAGCCTGGGTGATATCTTGTCTGGCCCGGGTGTTTTGTTTACGTTCATGCTCTTTGTGATTGAGAGGATTTCACTTTCTGTGATGGTGAAGTCTGGCAGCGTGGTGCCTCGTGACTGAGGCGTGGGGGTCGCAGACTGCCCTGAACATCCTCAGTCGTGAAGACGGTTGAGAAGTACTCGTTCAGGGTATTCGCCATGTCTGTTTCGCTTGTTATTTGTTTACCATTTTCTGTTATTAATGGACCAATCGTTGATGTTACGACCTCTTTTGCTTTTACATAACTGTAAAATTCTTTTGGGTTCGTTTTACATGAGTTCGCGATCTGAGCTTCGACAGATTTTTTGCTGCATTTGATCAGCTTTTTAGTTTTTCTACGTAATCTGTCATGCTCTAGTTTATCATCATTATTTTGTGTTAGTATGTATTTGTGGTACGCATTTTTCTTAGCCAGAAGGCAGCATCTAATTTCATTGTTCCACCATTTCGGTTTGGTGTTTTTTACCTTCCGTCTGTTTCGTTGCGGTACACACAAAAACGTAGTTTCATTTAACTTTTTAACAAAGACTTCCCATGCGTTGTTTATGTCTGGTGTTTCCAGCAGTTCATTCCAGTCTATGGATGCAAGCTGCATGCGAAGTCTCTCAAAGTTAGCACGCCGATAGTCTGGCACTTTTTCTTTACTTTCGCTTACTTTAGCTTTGTCAAAATTTATGGTGAAAAGTAAGCTACGATGATCGCTGGAACTCAGTTCTGGTCCAATTTTTAGGTCTTTTACTGACTCTTCACCAGTTGTTAAAACAATATCTAGGATATTGTTACCTCTCGTCGGATGCATGACGTGCTGGTGGAGGGAGCTTTCAAGGATACTCCCGTAGAGATGCTGGCCTGCGTGAGCCGTCAGTGGTTCACCCCACCTCGTGACTGGAAGATTAAAGTCCCCCATAATTATGCAATTATTAACGCAGCAAATGTCCGCGATAAGGTCATAAAGTTTTTCGTCTGTAGCGGGTGACTGGGCTGGAGGGCGATAGACGAGACCTAATGTTATTTTACGAGATTTATTTTCTAACTGGATGAAAGTGACGTCTATATTAGCAATGGTTGGGATCGGAAGTAAACGAGGATGAAGATTACTTTTTACGTAAAACATAACACCGCCTCCCGCACGGTGAGTTCTCTCGCAGCTAAAAATGGTGTAGCCAGGGAGTGAGTACTCAGCTAAGTAATCCCTGCTTGATGAATTTATCCACGTTTCCGTGACGCATCCACGTTTCCGTGACGCAAAGGAGGAGGAGGAGGAGGAGGAGGAGGAGGAGGAGGAGGAGGAGGAGGAGGAGGAGGAGGAGGAGGAGGAGGAAAGTTGGGTGTAGACGAGATGGAAAGTGGATATTTCAACCGTGAATTTGTTTGAGACTTGTGTTGATGTGAGTTAGCTTTTCTCTCTCTCTCTCTCTCTCTCTCTCTCTCTCTCTCTCTCTCTCTCTCTCTCTCTCTCTCTCTCTCTCTCTCTCTAATGAGGTGTGATCCTCATTCCGTTGTGCTCGAGAGGAAAATTAAGAATAAATTTTCCGAGAGAATAAAAGAAAATTAGGAAGGAAAAATAGGAATATAAGAAGAATTAATTGTCAGAAAACGAAAAAAAAAAGAAAATAACTGACGGAGGGAGGAAAGCAAAAAAAAAAGATAAACAAATACATAACTGAAATAAAACAAATATATAAAGAAAAAATGAAAAAAAAGATAAATAAAACCGATTCAACAATACCGTAATTAATAAATGGAAGAAAAGTAAATAAAACATAACAAAAGATAAAAAAAAAAAAAAAAACAAATAGAACAAGGACTTAAACGACTAATTAAAAGAAGATGAAAAAAAAAAACGAGGAAATTAAAGACAGGACAAGAAAGAGAGAAAGGAAGAGAAGAAGAGAGAAGGAACGAGAAAAGTAAAGATGAAGGAGGAATGAGAGGAGGAGGAGGAGTTAAATGGATAGACAGCATAGGCGAGAAGGAGAAGACAGGATAACAGAAGCGAAGGAGGAAGAAGAAAGAGGAACAAAAGGATTAACGAAGCAGAACAAATGAGAGGAAGGATACTGAAGGTGAAGGAAGGAAGGAAGGACGGGAGGAGGAGGAGGAGGAGGAGGAGGAGGAGGAGGAGGAGGAGGAGGAGGAGGAGGAGGAGGATAGTAACAAAGGAGGAGAGAGGACAGTAAATGGTAGTAACGAAGGAGGAAGAGAAGGAAGAGAAGAGGAAGAAACGATGATAACGAAGGAGGAGGAAGAGAGGAGGAACAGAAGACGAATGACAACAACAAAGACAAAGGAAGGAAGGAAGGAAGGAAGGAAGGAAGGAAGGAAGGAAGGAAGGAAAGAAGAAAAAAAAAGAAGAGGAAGAAGACGGACAAGGAGGAAGAGGGAGATGATATAATAAACAAAGGGAGATAAGAGAGGAAAGGAGAGGACAAAGGGAGAAAGAGGAGAAGGAAGAAGAAGATAAATGAGGCATATACTGAAATTGAGAGTGAGCTGGGAGAGAACGAAAGTGAGGGAAACAAAAATGTAAAAGAGGAAGAGAGGAAGAGAGCAAAACAAAAACAAACTAACAAACAAACATAAAAAAAAGAGAGGAGGATTAACACCATACTAATTAATAAAAGTAAGAAAATTAACAAGAAAAAACGAAAAGAAAAAAAAGGAAAAAGAAAAAAAAATAAATAAAGCAAGTGTGTGTGATAAGTTTGGTGAAGTAGTAGTAGTAGTAGTAGTAGTAGTAGTAGTAGTAGTAGTAGTAGTAGTAGCAGTAGCAGTAGCAGTAGTAGCAGTAGCAGTAGTAGTAATAGTAGTATATTATATTAGTAAATCACGATCAAACAAACAAACAAACAAACAAACAAAAAAACGAAACAGAAATACGAAAATTAATTCATATTTCAGACTCTTCAGAAACATTTGATACTTTTATTGATGGATGAGAAACAAAGCGACGACCAAGATTAAATAAATAATTCCCTTCCCTTCTGGCGAGATTGCTGGATGAGGAGGAGGAGGAGGAGGAGGAGGAGGAGGAGGAGGAGGAGGAGGAGGAGGAAGAGGAGGAGGAGGAGGAGGAGGAGCTAAAGTGAGGGAGGGAGGACATCTGCTGCCAGGAACAGGAGAGAGAGAGAGAGAGAGAGAGAGAGAGAGAGAGAGAGAGAGAGAGAGAGAGAGAGAGAGAGAGAGAGAGAGAGAGAGAGAGAGAGAAAAAAATTTGCTATCCTTCCTTCATTTCGGGAAATAGATGTAGATAACTCTCTCTCTCTCTCTCTCTCTCTCTCTCTCTCTCTCTCTCTCTCTCTCTCTCTCTCTCTCTCTCTCAGTCAGTCAGTCAATCAGTCAGTGAGTCACTCAGCCAGCAACTCAGTCACTTATTCTCTCTCTCAATCAATCAGTCAGCGAGTCTGTCAGTCATTCAGTCGCTTGGCTAGTTAGGCTCTCTGTCAGTCAGTCAGTCAGTCAGTGTGTCAGTCTCTGTCAGTCAGTCGGTGGGTGAGTCAGTGAGCCAGGCGGTAGAGTCACCATCCTGCTTCAGCACACTTTGCCAAAACCGCTCCGAGTGAACATTTGTCATACTGAAGAAAGAAAAAAAGATGGCTCTCTCGAGAACTGCTGGCGGGCATAAAGGCCAACAGTGTAAGGCGCCGCGTGGAAGGCTGGGCTTCGTGTGGCTCGGGGCAGTAGTCCACCCTTGGCCATCACCCAGGTCACAGTGTGTGACCTGGTGGGCCAGGCAGGCCTCTGTATCGCCAGCTTCATGGGCCTCATGGGTCTGGCCCTTGTTGCCGCCAGCCTCCTGTGGCAGGCTGGGAGTTGTGTCATTTACCTGCTGTGGCAGGCTGGGCTGTTCTTGGAGAGGGCTGCTCTCTGTTTCCTGCAGTGTGTCCTCACGGGGTGGCCTGGTGACATCCACGCGCCTTTCATTAAAGAAAACTACTACGTGGGTATGGCCATGTCGTTGGCGTCGCCTGCCACCGCGGCCTGGCCTCCCTCGAGGGCGAGGAAGGCAACAGCGCGGCAGGCGACGCCAACGACATGGCCATACCCACGTAGTAGGTATGGCCAGCCTTCCACGCGGCGCCTTACACTGTTGGCCTTTATGCCCGCCAGCAGTTCTGCCAGTGGGATCTCTCGGCGGGCCACGAGAGATGCCCCCGCCAGGAAGTCCATCCTGACGGGTGTCGCTCCATCCCTTTTGGCAAGCTTCTTGACGTTCACTGCCGTCTCCCGGTCGGACCAATGACGGCCCGCCCCGCCTTCCGCGCTGGGGAAGCTGAAAGAGGCCAGCACAGCAGGCGCTGGCCTACTCTGCGGCGTGGGCGGCTAAGTGTGAGGCGGTCGACACCGCCACACTGGCCGATCAGGTGAAGGCGTGCCGACACCTTCAGTGAGCTGCTCGAGAGAGCCATCTTTTTCTTTCTTCAGTATGACAAATGTTCACTCGGAGCGGTTTTGGCAAAGTGTGCTGAAGCAGGATGGTGACTCTACCGCCTGGCTCACTCACTCACCCACCGACTGACTGACAGAGACTGACACACTGACTGACTGACTGACTGACAGAGAGACTAACTAGCCAAGCGACTGAATGACTGACAGACTCGCTGACTGATTGATTGAGAGAGAGAATAAGTGACTGAGTTGCTGGCTGAGTGACTCACTGACTGATTGACTGACTGACTGAGAGAGAGAGAGAGAGAGAGAGAGAGAGAGAGAGAGAGAGAGAGAGAGAGAGAGAGAGAGAGAGAGAGAGAGAGAGAGAGAGAGAGAGAGAGAGTTATCTAAATCTATTTCTCGAAATGAAGGAAGGATAGCAAAATCTCTCTCTCTCTCTCTCTCTCTCTCTCTCTCTCTCTCTCTCTCTCTCTCTCTCTCTCTCTCTCTCTCTCTCTCTCTCTCTCTGCGCTGTTGCCTTCCTCGCCCTCGAGGGCGAGGAAGGCATGGACTCATGGGGCCTCATGGCTGGTGACTCACTCATAGTCTCATCACAGTTTCGTGTTTCTTCTATCGTATCTCTCAACAATCTCACTTTAACTAGTATTCTGAAACGCTTTGCTCTCAACAGTGTTTCTCCTGATAATAATGTAGAACGTTGTTAATCTGTCACTAGAACCATAGAAACACCCTGGGAAAACCGTGTCGTTGCAACTAGACCCTTTTGAATGTAGTGCAGGTGAGGCTCGCCAGGTGCGATTTTGTGCGACTTGTCTTTCTGTCTGTCCACATGTACTGTACCTCTTTGAGAGAGAGAGAGAGAGAGAGAGAGAGAGAGAGAGAGAGAGAGAGAGAGAGAGAGAGAGAGAGAGAGAGAGAGAGAGAGAGAGAGAGAGAGAGAGAGAGAGAGAGAGAGAGAGAGAAAACTGGAAGGTGGAATAAGAGATAGAGGAAGAAAAAAGACGACGAAAAGAAGAAGAAGAAGAAGAAGAAGAAGAAGAAGAAGAAGAAGAAGAAGAAGAAGAAGAAGAAGAAGAAGAAGAAGAAGAAGAAGAAGAAGAAGGAGAAGGAAAAGAAAACACTCACTCACTCACTCACTCACTCACTCACTCACTCACTCACTCACTCACTCACTCTCTCTCTCTCTCTCTCTCTCTCTTAAATCGTGAATTCGCAGAAAATCAACAAGGAAGAGAGGAAAAAAATATCATAACAAAGGAAAAACCCCAAGGCGCCACCTGCTTCCGGGAAAGTCTTGTCCTGATTACCTCCTTCTTTCCCCAGAAACAGGAAAACCCGAGGAAAAAAAAAAGAAAATGGAAGAAAGGGGAGGAAAAGCGAGAAAGACGAATAAAGGGAATAAATGGGAAAACAAGGGAAATAAAAAAAAACAGGACAGGAAAGATTAATAATGAAGGAAAATCTGAGGGAAACAAGGAAACAGCAAGGAAAGAAGAGGAGCAATATACGTAATAGGGAAAAAAACAGGAAAAATTAAGAATAAGACGAACACGAATAAAAAATCACGAAGAAAATACAAAAATAAAAACAGGAAACAAAATAAAAAAGAAAGACAAGAAAATAGAAAACTGGAAAAAATAAAAACAAAAATCTTAAGAAAACAAGAAAAAAAGAAGGAAAATTTGAAGAGAAAAGAGGAAAAAAAGGAAAAAATACAATCATTAAAGGGAAATTCACACAGAACATCCATCATAAGACAAACAGAGAGATAAAAAGGAAAGAAAGAAAGAGATAGAGAGAAAGAAAGAAAACAGATCCAAAATGACAACGAAATCTTTCTTTTCTTCCTCCGTTTTCTATTTTTTTTTTAACGTTTTCTTTACGCATATCTTTACCGACTGCAACAGGAGGAGGAGGAGGAGGAGGAGGAGGAGGAGGAGGAGGAGGAGGAGGAGGAGGAGGAGGAAGAAGATCAAATAACATCACAGAAAAGGCTTTGAATTCCAGACAAGGAGGAAAGAGGAATAAGAGAAGGAGGAGAGAAATAAGAGAGAATGAGACAGAAAAAGGAGGAAAGAAGGATAGGAAGAAGGAAGAGAATAAAAGAGGAAAGAAAGGAAAGGAAGAAGGCAGAGAAGAAAAAAAGAAAGAAAAAAAGGAAAGGAAGAAAGAAGAGAAGAAAATAGAAAGAAGAAAGAAGAGGAAAGTACAGGAGATAAATATAATTCATGGCAGGAGGAGGAGGAGGAGGAGGAGGAGGAGGAGGAGGAGGAGGAGGAGGAGGAGGAGGAGGAGGAGGAGGAGGAGGGTGAATATTGGGGAAATCTATCTCCAACTCCAACTCCAGAGGGAAATAAATTGGTGTTTGGGGAAATATTGACACGGTTTACGGGAAATCACTAAAGACTGAGTGTGTGACGGAACGGCGCCGCCATGACACACACACACACACACACACACACACACACACACACACACACACACACACACACACACACACACACACACACACACACACACACACACATGAATAATGGATAAATAATACATCTGGGAAATATGTATGGAAATATTACTATTACTACTACTACTACTACTACTACTACTACTACTGATGCTGCTGGTACTACTACTACTACTACTACTACTACTACTACTGCTACTACTACTACTATTATAACTGTTCTTGTTCTTTTCTTCTTCTTCTTCTTCTTCTTCTTCTTCTTCTTCTTCTTCTTCTTCCCTCCTCCTCCTCCTACTACTACTACTATTACATCTGTTCTTGTTTTTTTCTTTTTCTTCTTCCCCTCCTACTACTACTGCTACTACTACAACTACTACTACCACTACTAATACCATAAACTGTTCCTCCTCCTCCTCCTAGTACTACAACTGCCACTATTACTACAACAACAACATCAACAACAACAACAACAACAACAACAACAACAACAACTACTACTACTACTACTACTACTACTACTACCAACTAAAGCACTAATAAACAAAGAAAAAGAATGCAGTAAAAAATAATATCGAAATAAACAAGAAAATAAACCAAAAAAGGGATTTATATCTATCCTAAAAACACAAAAACAAAAGACAAACACGGAAAAGTGCAGGAAAAAAACGAAAAAAAAAACGAAATAGAACAAGGAAAATGAAAATAAAAAATGTGTCAAAAGTAACAAACGTGATGAGAAAGAAAGGAAATAAACAGGGAAGGAAGGGAATAGTGACCTTGAGAGAGAGAGAGAGAGAGAGAGAGAGAGAGAGAGAGAGAGAGAGAGAGAGAGAGAGAGAGAGAGAGAGAGAGAGAGAGAGAGAGAGAGAGAGATTACATTTCTCTAGCTTAGTATAGTAACAGATCACCTAGAACCGCTCTCTCTCTCTCTCTCTCTCTCTCTCTCTCTCTCTCTCTCTCTCTCTCTCTCTCTCTCTCTCTCAGTACAAAATGCATACACGAACCGTTCACGTTTTTAATTACGATTCCATTTTATTTCATTTTTATCATCCGTGAGTGTTCTTTTCTTATTTACCATTTCGAGAGAGAGAGAGAGAGAGAGAGAGAGAGAGAGAGAGAGAGAGAGAGAGAGAGAGAGAGAGAGAGAGAGAGAGAGAGAGAGATATTCCAAGTACCTAGAGATAAGCTTTGGTTTTTATTTCTCTTCATATGTATTTCCTCTTCTTTTTTCTTTTGCCTCTACTTCTGAAAACACGACACGAACAAATATGATACGACCGCGAACAGAGCGTGTGTCGAGTTGAGATCAGTAGAGGAAGAGAAAAAGTACTCAGTATTCAAGGGTGATAAGCGAGTGGGCTCAAAATAAAATAAAAGAAAGACAAAATAAAGGAACATAAAGAAGAAAACGCATTGATGAACAGGCAAACAGACGGACGGACAGACATATTTACACATAGACAAAAAGACATGCAGAGAAAAAGACTGAGATAGATATATAAAGACAGATATTCGCGGTGATAGACAGACAGAAAGACAGATAGATAAAACAGATACACATTCACTAGAAGAAAAATGTATAGACAGACAGACAGACAGACAGACATAAAAAAACGGCAGATATACAGAGGCGTGAACAGAAAAAAAAAGATGCAAACAGAGATAGACAAATAAACTTACAGGTGAAACACAGACAAACAGACAGAAGGACGGACAGACAGACAGACAGATAGACAGACAGATAGATGGATAAAACACCTTCATTTACAAAGACAGACAGACAGACACCCAAATACACAGACATACACAGAGAAAGAGAGGCATTTAGAAAGTCAGACAGGTAGACGGACATAATGATACACAGACATTCATTCACAGACAGACAAGGAAGAGAGAAAGACAGATTTAAACGGACAGACATACATACAGACAGACAGAGACATCCACATCTAGAGAAAGAGAGAGAGAGAGAGAGAGAGAGAGAGAGAGAGAGAGAGAGAGAGAGAGAGAGAGAGAGAGAGAGAGAGAGAGAGAGAGAGAGAGAGAGAGAGAGAGAGAGAGAGAGAGAGATCCATTTAGACAATCAACATAAATATACCCCCGAAAAAAAAGCACACACACACACACACACACACACACACACACACACACACACACACACACACACAGACACCCTACCTAACACCACACCAGCCACATACACACATACTCATCACCAAGCCCACCCTTACTTTACGGCCTGTGAGTGAGTGGTGGATGAGTGGTGAGTGATGAAGCACAAGAGGTTCGTCATAATGAGTAACGCCCCGACACTTTTTGTAATAATTTCTGGCACTAAGTAATGGAAGGAATTAATTACACCCACTGCTACCCTCCCTGCCCCCCTATGCTGAAGTTATTAGTATTATTCCCACTAACAAGAGAGAGAGAGAGAGAGAGAGAGAGAGAGAGAGAGAGAGAGAGAGAGAGAGAGAGAGAGAGAGAGAGAGAGAGAGAGAGAGAGAGAGAGAGAGAGAGAGAGAGAGAGAGTTGACATATGATGGATAATGCCACTTTTCCATTTTGACACCTTGCACCTGGCTAATTGTGTGTGTGTGTGTGTGTGTGTGTGTGTGTGTGTGTGTGTGTGTGTGTGTGTGTGTGTGTGTGTGTGTGTGTGTGTGTGTGTGTGTGTGTGTGTGTGTGTGTGTGTGTGTGTGTGTGTTGATATTATTGTCATTGATATCTTTAATTTTTCTTTTCTCTCTTCTTTTCTTATTGTCTGACTTTTTTTCATTCTTCTTTTTCTTCTTCTTATTCTTATTATCATTATTATTATCATCGTGATTATCATTATTACTGTTCTTGTTCTTTAACGTTTTACTCCTATCCTCTTTGATATACTACTACTACTACTACTACTACTACTACTACTACTACTACTACTACTACCACTACAACTAAAACTACTATCATAATCACTCCTTCACTGAGATGAATACTACTACTACTACTACTACTACTACTACTACTACTACTACTACAACAACCACCACCACCACTACAACCACAGCCACTCCACACATACCTGAGGTGGATGGAGGTGGAGTAGGCGAAGGGGGTGAAGGAGAGAGCCAACTTGACGAAGCTGTTAGGCTGGAAGGTGGTAGGAATGGTTGGGGTGGTGCAGGCTGATCCTCCCCACCCCGCCTGGCACTCACACTGCAGACAGGTCCCCGCTCCCCTGCACCTGTGGGAAGGGGTGACAGGGTGGATTACAGGAGTGACGGTAATGGTTACAGGTCTTCCCATACCTGCTATTAATGGCGATAGGTGTGTACTACATGTGTGGTGGTAGTATAGGCAATATGTAAGCAAACTAAAGGGGGTATTGAGGGATTCACTGCAATACCTGGACACAGCAACGAGGACATAAGGCGCCCGACTCAAAAAAAAAAAAATAAATAAATAAATAAATAAAAAATTCAATAGTTCATAAGAATTTTAAGTCAAAGTAGCGGTAAAATATAAAAAAGATATAAAATAAGTCTGAATTCCTTTCCTATCTCCCTTCCCTTCACTCCTTCCTTCCTTATTTGTTTCCCTTGTAGCATCTCTCTCTCTCTCTCTCTCTCTCTCTCTCTCTCTCTCTCTCTCTCTCTCTCTCTCTCTCTCTCTCTCTCTCTCTCTCTCTCTCTCTCTCTCCCTACCTGCCGTGGGGGCCGCAGGGGACACCGGCAGTGGCGCAGGAGGGGTCGGGACAGCCGGTGGTGGAGGGCACGGCGCCCCCAGCGAGGTCCATCAGCTGAGAGGAATAAACAAACAAGCTAACTGTCTGAAGGTTGAGAGAGAGAGAGAGAGAGAGAGAGAGAGAGAGAGAGAGAGAGAGAGAGAGAGAGAGAGAGAGAGAGAGAGAGAGAGAGAGAGAGAGAGAGAGAGAGAGAGAGAGAGAGAGAGGGGTTAGAGGGGAATATAAACGTTGTAGAGGAGACGATGGAAGGAAAGCGAAGGGATGGAGGAGGGATATGGAAAATAAGTGAGAGAACATGAATATGGGAGAGAGAGAGAGAGAGAGAGAGAGAGAGAGAGAGAGAGAGAGAGAGAGAGAGAGAGAGAGAGAGAGAGAGAGAGAGAGAGAGAGAGAGAGAGAGAGAGAGAGAAAGAGAGAGAGAATACCGGGGGACGAAAAATGAAGACAGAAAATAAGCGAGAAGAACCAAGAAAGTAAAAAAGAAAATTGAAAAAGATGAAGATTAGAGTCCAAGAGAGAGAGAGAGAGAGAGAGAGAGAGAGAGAGAGAGAGAGAGAGAGAGAGAGAGAGAGAGAGAGAGAGAGAGAGAGAGAGAGAGAGAGAGACGACCCACCTCACCGTTTATTCGTAGGTTTCTCACGCAGCCTCTAAATGAATGGTTGTGCTTGAAGTGACCGTGGGCGTGTCTGTGGGCGGCCCTCCCCCTAGCAGCAGTGGGTGGCCTGTGTTCAGCCGCCCGCCACCCACAGGAAGCCTCGCCCGCCGCCTGCACTCACTCATGGGCGTGAGGCGTGGGTGGGGGTGTGGGCAGGAGGGCGTGGGGAGGTCCAGCAAGCCGCCCACACACAGATCCACCATGACCTCCACAACCTGAGGGAGTGAGAGTGTGAGGTAGGGGGTGAGATAACTCTGTCTTCAGCCTCTCTCTCATCGCCGTATCTCTTGCAATCCTCTTCCGCTATTTTCACGCTAACTGTTCTTCTGATCTTGCTGATTGCATGCCTCCCCTCCTCCCGCGGCCTCTCTGCACAAGACTCTCTACTTTCTCTCACCCCTATTCTGTCCACCTCCCTAATGCAAGAGTTAACCAGTATTCTCAATCATTCATTCCATTCTCCGGTAAACTCTGGAACTCCCTGCCTGCTTCTGTGTTTCCTCCTTCCTGTGACTTAAACTCCTTCACGAGGGAGGCTTCAAGATACTTCTCCTCCATTATTTGAGGTTTCATTTGGCACCTCTTTGGGAACTGGCACTCAAGCGGCTTTTTTCTTGAGAGAGAGAGAGAGAGAGAGAGAGAGAGAGAGAGAGAGAGAGAGAGAGAGAGAGAGAGAGAGAGAGAGAGAGAGAGAGAGAGTAAACTAAACACCGTCCCTCTCACTCACTATCTGACACTTTTCCTCTCTCTCATCTACTTTCCCTTACACTCTCCCTCTTCCTCATTTTCGTCTCCAGTTTTATTTTCTCCTCCTCCTCCTGTTCTTTCTCTTATCTGCCCTTTCACACACACACACACACACACACACACACACACACACACACACACACACACACACACACACACATTCAAGTCACATAATGCTTACGTTCTCCTCCTCCTCCTCCTCCTCCTCCTCCTCCTTTTCCCTCTCTTCTTCCTCCTCCTCCTTCCTCATAAGAATGTCCCTTAAAGAGTACTCGAGCCAGAGAGAGAGAGAGAGAGAGAGAGAGAGAGAGAGAGAGAGAGAGAGAGAGAGAGAGAGAGAGAGAGAGAGAGAGAGAGAGAGAGAGAGAGAGAGAGAGAGAGAGGACGGCATCATTTTCTATCTCAATTTAATCTTCTTTCCTTTCCATACTCTCTCTCTCTCTCTCTCTCTCTCTCTCTCTCTCTCTCTCTCTCTCTCTCTCTCTCTCTCTCTCTTTCGTATTGAGGTATAAAACTATGAAAACAGGTAGAGGAAATGAGAGTAAGACAAAGAGAAATAAGCCAGGATGATGAGATGAAAGTGAAAGAGAAGGAGAATAGAAACAAAAATAACAATAACAACAAAGACTGGAACAGAAAGAACATAAAAAAGGAATGAAAAAGAATAATGAAAATACAGAATATGAGCAAAAGAGAAACAAAGAAAAATAAAGAAGGGGAAGAGGGAAGAGGAGGAAGATGAAGAGGAAGAGGGGGAAAGGCAGACAGAAGGAAAGAGAAATACTGAAAGAAACATGATAATGAAAAAAAGAACAAAATACTGAAAACTCGGAAAAAAAACTGGAAAACGAAAAAAAGAAAACACTAAAAAGAACAAAGGAAGAACAAGACACACAATAAAAGAAAAGACACTAAAAAAATAAAGAAGAAAAGAACAAGAAAAAAAAAATCACAAAAAAAATTACAGTAAAAATAAAAAAAAAGATAAATTAACAACAATGGATAAAACAATAAACAAATAAACAACACTAAGAAAACCAAAAGAACAGACATCCCCCCTCATCTCTCCACCCCCCAAAAAAAAGTATGATAACAAGACGCCTGATAAAAAAAGAGAAAAAAAGAAAAAAAAAAAAAACAAAAAAACAATAAAACAAAAGAACAAGGTTAGCAATTGGTTCAAAATTGCAATAGTTGTGTGTGTTATTGGCGAGGGCGATGCAAGTCCAGGAACATGAAACAGTTATTAGAGGGGAAGTTTAGAGTGAAGTTTGCAATAGTTACTGCCAACATGACCTGCCCTCCCCTCCCATCCTGACCCCCTGTACCCTCCTACCCACCTTCCCTCTTTTCTGCCCTCCTGAAACCCTGAAACCTTGAAATCCTCCCCTGGTCATGTATTCTTCCTAATCTCTCTCTGTATCCTGTCTTAGAAACCGTATTTTTTTTTTTTTGTATTCTGTCTATGTAAGTCTGTGTTTTCTTTATTTTTTTGCACTCTTCCTTAGAAACTTTGCGCCTCTTTTTACTCTCTCTCTCTGTAACTGTACACTTTTTTTTGTAATTTCGTATTTTTTTGAGGTCTCCATTAAAAACCCTGTAATTATGTTTTTTCTGTATCTCTCTCTACACTCATCACTCTCATTTAGAAATCTTGTAACTCTTTGTAATCCCATACGTCCTGTGACTGTCTGTATCCTTTGCATTCTATTTAATCATGTAACACCAAGCTTTCTATCACTTTTTATTTCCTGTATCCTCCCTTAATAATCCTGTAATCCTCTGTACCCTCTGCAACTCTGTAACTACCAGTGACTTCCTGTAACACTATATTCCTCCTTTAACTGTCTATAACTTTAACTGGACTCCTGTGCTCTGTAAATCTCCATAAATCTTTGTCCTTTCTGTAACTTTCTACGCTCTCTCTGTAACTCAATGTACTCTATAAATACCTGTAACCCCCCTGTAATTTTCTGTAACTCCATTTTCTCTCATTAAAAACCTGCAAGTCTCCTCTTATTGTATTCCTGTAACTTCCCCTTACATTGCATTCTTTCTACTCTCTGTATCCCTGAAATCTTTAAAGGACCCTGTAACCTTCCATATTTCTCTTTAATCATCAATACAAACTTCTGTACCCTGTAAATTCTCCCTGTTTACCTGTACTCTCTCTCTCTCTCTCTCTCTCTCTCTCTCTCTCTCTCTCTCTCTCTCTCTCTCTCTCTCTCTCTCTCTCTCTCTGCCTCCTGAACGTCATATACTCTCCTCCTCCTCCTCTCCCTCTCCTCTTCCTCCTCCTCCTCCTCTCCCTCCGCTAACATCATCACCGCCACCAATACTAAGTTTGCTATCCCGTCTGTGTGTGTGTGTGTGTGTGTGTGTGTGTGTGTGTGTGTGTGTGTGTATATAGGAAGTTTCGTTCAAAACAATCAGGCAGGTATAGAGTTACACACACACACACACACACACACACACACACACACACACACACACACACACACACACACACTAAACGCCTGTCGATATCGCTGCAATAACTTTATTTTCTCCACTAATTACGCTCTCCTCGTAACAGAGAGAGAGAGAGAGAGAGAGAGAGAGAGAGAGAGAGAGAGAGAGAGAGAGAGAGAGAGAGAGAGAGAGAGAGAGAGAGAGAGAGAGAGAGAATAGTAATCTTGTCTAATTACTCAACAACCTTTACACACACACACACACACACACACACACACACACACACACACACACACACACACACACACACACACACACACACTCTCTCTCTCTCTCTCTCTCTCTCTCTCTCTCTCTCTCTCTCTCTCTCTAGTGGATTAAAGCGAGGACAATTTTACTAACCCTCTCATCTGACTCAGCGGGAAGCACAAAACACCGTGGTTCAATGGCATTAGATCGGCAGGGTAGAGTGTGTGTCGCAGGTTCGAATCCCTCTCCCTCTCCCTCTCTCTTCCACCTCTCCTCACCTGCACATCTTAATCAAATGAGTTTACATGGCAGAGCGATTGTTTAATTTGAGAGAGAGAGAGAGAGAGAGAGAGAGAGAGAGAGAGAGAGAGGGAGAGTTTGGATGAATTTTTCTTTCATAATGTTGACTTTCTTTAAACGATTTTAATTTCTCTCTCTCTCTCTCTCTCTCTCTCTCTCTCTCTCTCTCTCTCTCTCTAATTGATAAGATGATCATGTCTCTCTAATTTTTTCTCTTTAGTTTTAGTCGTAACTATCTCTGTGTGTCTGTGTCTACCTGTTTATTCACCTGTATGTATGTTCTCTTTATCATGTGTCTGAATGTCTGTCTTCCTTGTATTTCTGTCTATGTGTCCGTTTTTCTGCTTGTTCTCTTCTATTTATGTATGTATTCAAATAACTGCTTTCCATATACCTCTATGTCTGTTTGTCTCTCTGTTTTGTTAATCTCTGTATGTCTATGAATGTCTGTTTTCATGTATGTTTTTGCCTCTATCTGTATGTCTGTATGTCTATTTTGTTTATCTAAGTATCTAAATATCTTTTTATTCGTATACATCTGTCTGTCTATCTGTCTGTCTATTCTGTTTTATCTATGTATCTGAGTGCCTTTTTTTGGTATACATCTTTCAGTCAATCTGTTCTGTATCCGAATATATTTCCCGTGTATTTTTTATTTTTTTTTTCTGTCTGTGTCTCTGTTCGCACCATGTTCACTGTTGCTGGATAATCTGCCTGTCTTTCCCGCCTGCCACTGTCCCATCCACATTTCAAGGGACGCGTCACAACACCTACGAGTATGTCTCATTTAATGGATTTGTGGTCATGGCGAAAATTTCACTATTCTACCATTCTCGTCTTCTGTTTTTCCTCTTGTTGTTTGTTTTTGAGGTGGTTTCCTTCCAGGAGGAGGAGGAGGAGGAATAACAATAAAAAAAAAATACAATGAGAACAACAGCAACAACAAAAACGTGAGGAAGAACAATGACTAAAACAAGACGGAAAACAGAAGCTACAACAACAACAACAACAACAGGTAAAAAGAAAGAGAAGCTGGAACAAGAGGAGAATGAAGAGGAAGAGGAGGAGGAAGATGATGATGATGATGAGGAAGAGGAGGAAAAAAAAAAGAAGAGGAGAAAATCACTGATAATCACACTAATAACACGTCATTAACAAACTCCTCCATCTCTTCAACAACTTACAAGATAAAAACAACAACAACAACAACAACAACACAGCAGGTAACAACGGTAATTTAGACAGGTGGATTACAATGCACCACCAGTTTTGGGATAGAATAAAAACATCTGTATAACAAACTCCCACAATTCATCCCAGATCGTAACTGTAACTCATTAACCTGTTCACTTGGCGAGTTGATTAAGTACCTGCTATCTATTCATTACCTCCCAACGGCCGCACGATGGACCAATCACCACGCGTGCCTATCCTTAAAGCAGCCAATCAGATTTATTGCCTATCACGTTTGATTTTATTACTAATCTTTTCCAATCTTATTCTTTCGACTTTCTTTCTCTTCCCATCTTTCTAATTCTCGCATTCTTCTTCCTCAGATACGTGTTCCAATCTCAGTACTGGTAATCTCTAATATTTAGTCAAGGTCATGTCTAAGTCAGCCTAACCCCCAGTTCTTAATCCAAATAATTCTCTTTTCTCTAATCTCCTGCCTCTCGTCCAATCACCGCCGCTCTTCATCTCTCTTCCTCAATGACGCAGTCTCTAATCCACTCCTGTGTCCTAATTTCCTACTAATTTATAATCTTATGTATATTAATCCCTAATTCTTAATACCCACTTATCCAAATAACTAATCGAACCCTATCTCATTAAAAAAACTGCGTCTATTTCATCCCAGTCGTAGTTTTTAATCCAAGTCAATCCCTAATATCTAATCATTACGTATCCAAATCACTAATCCAAGCCGCCCCTCGTCAAAAAGTCTCCTTACACATAGATCTCAGTTTCTAATCCGAGGCAGTCCCAATTATTAATGCAAGACAGTTCCTAATCTTTAAATCCTCAGGGGGCGTCTCAATATTCTCCTTCCCATTGTTTATCGTCGCTGGTCTCACAATGTTTAGTGCGCACCGATTCTTTTCTGAGTGAGTGTGCATCAGACCCTAAGCCTTAATGCCTGCGTGTTTAGATCAATGACCCAGCCCATACCTCACCAGTCCTTTTCTCTTCCAACCCATTTCTCATCCAGCCCACACCTCATCCAACCCAACTCTTATGCAACCTATTTCTTATCCAACCTATTTATCATCCAACCCACTCATCGTAGTCTCTAAGGCAAGCCAAGCCCAGCCTCTAATCCCACAATCCCCAATGCCCACGCACCTCGTCCATCCAGGTGATGTCCAGGCGGTGCCACTTGCCGTCAGCCACAGACAGGGGCGGCACGAGTCTCACGGCGCCACCCCCAAGGTTCACCTCCAGCACTGGGCGGCCTCCTCGAAGTTCCAGCAGCAGCAAATCTCTTTCCAGCCCCTCCAGAGACTCCAGTTCGTCCTTCACCACCTCGTCCTCCTCGTCCTCTTCGGGGCCGGAATACAGGACGGTGGCATCTTGAGTCCTCGCCAGAATCTCGAGACTGAAGTGGACTCTGCTGCAGGAAGGTACTGGGGGAAGCCACACAGCGCCTCCTACGCCACCTCCTTCACCTCCTCCTTTATCAGTCTTCCCTCCTCCTTCGTCTCCTTCAGGATTGCCCTCAGGAGGTTTGAACTGGCGGCTCAGGACCTTGCAACGCGCCCCCTGAGTGCCGTGGGGACAGATGCACCTAAGGATGGAAGGAGGAGGAGTCAGTGAGTGCAGGAGTGGTAGGAGTGGAAGGAGGGAGGATCGAGTGGTGGAAGGATGGAGTGGTAGGATGGAGGATTCAGGAGGAAAGGATACTGATGTGGGTTTACAGGATTCAAAGGACTCCTCGTGTGTGTGTGTGTGTGTGTGTGTGTGTTTGAAGAGAGAGAGAGAGAGAGAGAGAGAGAGAGAGAGAGAGAGAGAGAGAGAGAGAGAGAGAGAGAGAGAGAGAGAGAGAGAGAGAGAGAGAGAGAGAGAGAGAGAGAGAGAGAGAGAGAGAAACTGGAAAACTATAAAGTACGAAAATGGAGACAGACCAAATGAAACAAAAAAAATAATAATAATAATATATGATAAAACACGAAAGAATGAAAAAAAAAGAACTATAAAACCGAAAAAGAGAAGCAATGGAAGAATAAATGTTAAATAAGAGAAGACAACAAGACAATAAAGTGAAAAACGAAGCAATAAGTGAAGAAAACGTACAAAAATAGAATGAAAAAATGAATGAACAAGTTAATAAAGAGAAAAGTAAAGTAAAAATGTACAATAGAAGTCAAGGGAGGGAGCAAAGGACTGGATATGAGAGAGAGAGAGAGAGAGAGAGAGAGAGAGAGAGAGAGAGAGAGAGAGAGAGAGAGAGAGAGAGAGAGAGAGAGATAATGGGGTACAAGTCTGAATTCTGATTGCTGAAGTGTGGGGTGAGCTAACTCTCTCTCTCTCTCTCTCTCTCTCTCTCTCTCTCTCTCTCTCTCTCTCTCTCTCTCTCTCTCTCTCTCTCTCTCTTTCTTCCCCTGGTAAATTCCTTTGATGAATACAGGTAAATATTTAATTCAACAAAGATTAGTTTGCCCTGTACCATTAAAGAGAGAGAGAGAGAGAGAGAGAGAGAGAGAGAGAGAGAGAGAGAGAGAGAGAGAGAGAGAGAGAGAGAGAGAGAGAGAGAGAGAGAGAGAGAGAGAGAGAGAGAGAGAGAGAGAGAGAGGTTCCTAATCATCCTTTGTCACGCCCAGGTGTCCATTTACCTGGGCAAGGGAGCACGGATTAACTCACCTGCAATTTATCGTTAGGTGTATGTGGACACGTGAAAGGAGGAGGAGGAGGAGGAGGAGGAGGAGGAGGAGGAGGAGGAGGAGGAGGAGGAGGAGGAGGTATGTGCAGTAACAGAAAACGGATCAGAGTCGTTAGCGTGGTTCAGGTGTGCAAGATGAGAGAGAGAGAGAGAGAGAGAGAGAGAGAGAGAGAGAGAGAGAGAGAGAGAGAGAGAGAGAGAGAGAGAGAGAGAGAGAGAGAGAGAGAGAGAGAGAGAGAGAGAGAGAGAGAGAGAGACTGTTATGCTTTTTATTCTTGTTGCTACAACAACAACAACAACAACAACAACAACTACTACTACTACTACTACCACTACTACAACCGCTACTATAACTACTACTACTACTACCACCACCACCACTACCGCAACTACAACCATAACTACTATTACTACCACCACCACCACAACAGCAACACTACCACCAACAAAACACCAACACACCTGAAGCCGGTTTGGGTGGGCAGGCATCGTCCCCCATTGAG
>NC_087175.1:3782500-3820000 GCF_035594125.1 Scylla paramamosain | reverse complement strand
AAAATGAGAATGAGAACGAGAACAACAACAACAACAACAACAACAACAACAACAACAACAACAACAACAACAACAACAACAACAACTTGAAAAAAAATCATATAAAAATCACAAAAAAAAATAGAACGAAGGAAAAAATCCGAGAAGGAGAAGGAGGATAAGAAAGAAGAGGAGGAGGAGGAGGAGGAGGAGGAGGAGGAGGAGGAGAGCTGAATCTACATCACATAAACTATTACTGTCTCTCTTTCTTCACTCCTTCCATCACTCATCTTTCTTCCGCGGAGAGAAGATTAGAGGAAGCGGGAAGGGGGCGGGAAGGGAAGGAGGAGGGATAAAGAAAATAACTGTGGGTGAGGAAGAAAAATGGAGGATAAAGAGAGAAGAGAGGGAAGTAAAAAGTATGAAAAAAAATGAAAAGAAGTGACAGAGTGTAAAAAGAAAAGGGGACATAAAGAAAAAGAGGGAGGAGGAGAAGGAGGAGGTAGGAAAGGATGAAAGAGGGAGGAAGAGAACCAAGGAAATAGAAAAGAGGAAAGGAGGAAGAAGATAGAAGATGCAAAAGTGATTCCGGATACAAATAAAGGGAAGAGGAGGAGGAGGAGGAGGAGGAGGAGGAGGAGGAGGAGGAGGAGGAGGAGGAGAAAAAAGAGGTGTAGGAAGAAAAAAAATATCTAGCGAAATAATAACAATAAAAATAATAAAAATAACAAAATAATAATAAAAATAATCACAACAAAACCAAGAACAACAAAAAAGAACAAAAACAAAAACCGAAAGCCAACACACACACACACACACACACACACACACACACACACACACACACACACACACACACACACTTGTTTCACTCTACAATTTTTCTCCCTCTTCTTTTTTCGTCTTTACATTCCAGACACTTATCACGTGTACAGCTATTTACACACACACACACACACACACACACACACACACACACACACACACACACACACACACACACACACACACACACACACACACCCTCGTCAGATACCTGTTAATTAGCACACCTGATTACCCTCGTATCATTCGTTATGCACCTTAATTACAACCTTGTGGCTTAGTGTGATGTTAAACTACGAATTTAATGACGCGGCAGTTTGCAGTTTTTCATGGAGAGAGAGAGAGAGAGAGAGAGAGAGAGAGAGAGAGAGAGAGAGAGAGAGAGAGAGAGAGAGAGAGAGAGAGAGAGAGAGAGAGAGAGAGGCTAAGTAGAAATTGGTAAGACTAACTTTATATTGGGAATTTGGATTTCAATACTCTCTCTCTCTCTCTCTCTCTCTCTCTCTCTCTCTCTCTCTCTCTCTCTCTCTCTAATGTATTAGTTTGCTATCGCTTTTACTCTCTCTCTCTCTCTCTCTCTCTCTCTCTCTCTCTCTCTCTCTCTCTCTCTCTCTCTCTCTTCTCTCTTTCTCTCTCACACACACACACACACGAAAACTAAACAAACACATCAAAATAAAGAGAGGAAAAGAAAGAAAAACTCTGGAAAATTTAAAATGAAAAACTCAACACCCTCAAACACACACACACACACACACACACACACACACACACACACACACACACACACACACACACACACACACACACACCTGCAGGACCCAGACGGTGACGTGGCGGGAGGCAGGCGCCATGGGGTTGTCGTTCATGTCGGTGACGTGAACTGTGAGGGTGACGGTGGCGGAGAGAGAGCCGGCGTCCCCCACCACTAGGGGCACCAACAGGACGGGCGTCACCTCTCGGTCCAGGGGCCTGCTTGTGCTGACGACGCCCTCTCCACGCCCTGAGTCACCTTCTGTTGGAGGAGGAGGAGGAGGAGGAGATGTTAGTGGTATTAGTAGTAGTAGTAATTTATCTATTTAGTTTTTTAAGTACTTATCTATCAGTCTATTTGGTTTGGTAGCAGTAGTCCATTATCTAATTTTGGCAGTACTATTTAGTTTTGGTATAAGTAGTCTATCTATCTGTTTCTTTACTATCTATCAACGTATCTGGTACTTGTCTGATTACATATTCATTGTCCTATTTGTTTACCTAGTGGTGTCCAAAAATCCTAATTCTTCACCAATATCAATCTAAATTTTTACTCATCTCACTGTTGTCATTCATTCCTCTTCTCCACTAAAATCATCCCAGAAATTCACTCCCTTTCACTTTCCCCTTCCTTTTTTCCCCCTATCCTTAGTTTTCCCTTTGAACTCCCGTCATTTCTCCTTAACGTAATCTTTCATTAATTTTTTTTTATCTTCCCTTTCAGTTTGTCTCCCGGTATATCACTCCTTGCACCCACTTCTTTCTCGTTTTCTTGTTTTTTTTCTTCGTTTTCTCCTCATCCTCCTCCTCCTTCATTTTCGTTTTATCATTTCTTGTTCATCATCATCATCATCTTGTTCCTGTTCTTTTCTTTTACAATTTCGTCTTTTTTTGTTCTTTTCATCATCATCATGTTCTTTTCATTCTCCGTTTTTCTCTTCCTTTTTTTTTTTAAAATTCTTCTTGCTTTTGTTATTACTGTTCTATTTTTCTTCTTACTTCTGTTGTTCTTGTTTCATCTCCTCTTCCTCCTCGTCTTCCTTCTTGCTCTTGTTGTTCTTGTTGTTTTTACTCGTCCTTGTTCTTCCGTCTTCTGTTCTTCCTACCCTCACCTCACCTGAGACCCCCTCACACCACAACACCTTTTAAACCCTCACCTAACCACCCCCACTCCACCAATACTGACCTCTATTGAAGGACACCACCACAGCTTCCTTCACATCACTAGGGGCTCTGGGGTCAAGGTGCAGGCTGAAGGGCGGCCCGTGACCCTGCCCCCATACGTCCAAGTCACTCAGGTGGACACGCGCGACCTCCCTCGGCCCTACGTTTTCTGGCACCCTCACCTGACGTGGCTCCGACAGGTAAGGTGGATTATCGTTTACATCCGTCACGTTTACCTGCGTGATTAAGATGGTTAGCTGAGTGGGCAAGGTGTGTACGGGTCAGTGTGGGTGATGGGTTGAAGATTAGCTAGGTGGTGTAAGGTGAGAGGTTGAGGTAAAGGGTACAGGTGTGGGATTGTAGGGGTTAACGGGTGGGCTGTTGAGATGGATGAGTGAGGCAGGGGACGGTGTGCAAGTAAAAGGATGCTTGTGGATGGAAAGGAAGGGAGTAACGGGTATATTTGGAAGCTATGGAAGGAAGTGAGTGTGATTTGCGAACATTACTACTACTACTACTACTACTACTACTACTACTACTACTACTACTGCAGCTGTTATTAATGCCATTACGAAAAAAAATATAGAAACAAGATAAAAGAGGAATATAAAAAAAATAAGGAAAATAATCATTCAAACACTAGTGAAGCAGGTAAACAATTAACAATAGAAAGAAAACTAAAGAAACACAAATAAATACTGACAAAACTACTACTACTACTACTACAAAAACACCACCACCACTCCCTCCTCACCAGCAGAGTCGCAGTGGCAGTCCTGGGCGGCGTCCCCCTGTCCACAGCCTCCACTAGCACCCTATGCACCTCGGCCGCCTCCCTGTCCAGCTCCCTCGCCAGTTGCACCACGCCCGCCTCGCTCACGCTGAACAAGCCCCCGGGGTCTGTGTCCGGTGCTACAGAATAGTCCACCTTCCCATCTCCTCCCTGCAAAGAAAACGGGAGTGCTTTCAGCTCTAGTAGCAAACGAAGCAATCTTTACTCCTTCAGGAAAACGAGCTTATCTTTACTCCTTCAAGAAAACGCGAGTACTTTTATCGCTACTCCGGCAAAGAAAACGGGTGTACTTGTGTCTCTCCTCCTTCAAGAAAACGGGAGTACCTTTACCGCTACTCCTGCAAAGAAAACGGGTGTACTTGTGTCTCTCCTCCTTCAAGAAAACGGGAGTACTTTTACCGCTACTCCTGCAAAGAAAACGGGTGTACTTGTGTCTCTACTCCTTCAAGAAAACGGGAGTACTTTTACCGCTACTCCTGCAAAGAAAACGGGTGTACTTGTCTCTACTCCTTCAAGAAAACGGGAGTACTTTTGTCGCTACTCCTGCAAAGAAAACGGGTGTACTTGTGTCTACTCCAAGAAAACGAGCTTATCTTTACTTCTACTCCTTCACCAAAAGGAAGCTATCCTTTACTCCTTGAAGAAAATGGGACTTTTATCTTTCCTCCTCCAAGAATAGAAGCCTATCTTTGTCTTCACTCCTTTCAAACAAAGCTGCCTTCACCTTCCTTTCAAGACACTTCTCCTGGTAACTGTAGGCTCGCTTTCTTCCTCTCCTTCATGCCCTGCCACCTTTAAAAAGCTTTTCTCTTCTTTTCTTCCCTCTAGTTCCTGTTTACCTTTCGCAGAAGCCTTACATAATAAAAGACTATGGGAGCACTTTTGGTTTCCCTGTTTCCCTTTATGGTCTGCCATCTTTAGAGTGCTTTGTTTTTTTTTTCCTCTTTTTTTCCCCTAGCCTCACTAGTTTTTGTTAGCTTTGTGTAGAGATCTTACATAGAAAAGAAAGACTGGGGTACTTCTACCATTATTTTCTTACGCAATGTCAAGGGAGTGCTGTAAAACGCTAAGATGTTTGGTACAGTGAGAATTATTTGGAAGTGTACAGGGCTGGGTAGGATGGCAGCCAGCGATGGATCCAGGTGGTCTTAGTGGGGTGTGTGGTTGTAATTTTATGAGTTAACAAGTACAGTAGGATAGTACAGTAGAAGATTCCTCCGCATCTACCTATCCATTCCATTGCTGCAAATAGGGCTGAAAAAAAAATAAAATAAAAATAAGATTGACTGATAGACTGACAAATTAAAGTGATTCACTGATCGATATAGTAGCTTGCCTGACTGACTGAGAGACTGACTGACTGGTTGATTCATTAACTAATTGCTTAACTCTGGCATCGAATATTGGAAGCATGTACTAAAGGAGAAAATGTGTAAATATTTGGTGTAATCTGGATAACCTATAATATCTCTCCCTCTCCCTCTCTCTCTCTCTCTCTCCAATAAGCCACAGTCGCTCTTTATGGGCGCTACAAAGTAAACATTATATATCGGTAGGGCTTATGTTGCTGCTCGCCATAATGTGACTATTTTATTGGGACCTTCCTCCTTTCTAGACCCAGCGTGACGATACGAGCCGGTGCTTGTTCCTATTTTGGTGGTCGTGGTGGTGGTGGTATTGTTGCTGTTGCTGTTTCTTCTTGTTGTTGTTGTTCCTGGTGGTGGTGGTGGTGTTTGTTTTTGTTACTGTGTTGTTGTTGTTGTTTTTTTGTTGTTGTTATTACTGTTGTTATTTTTGTTGTTGCTATTGGTGTTGTTATTGTTGTTGTTGCTACTGCTGTTTTTGTTTCTTCAGTTATCATCACTTAATCATATCTTGTTTTCTTTCTCCTCCTTCTCCTCCGTCTCGTTCTCTTCCTTCTCTTTTTCACTCATTCATTCTTTCTTTCTTTCTTGTTGTTATTGTTTCCTCAGATATCATTTAATTATATCTCATCTTCTTCCTTTTCTTTTTCCTTCTTCTTCCTCTTCCTGTTCCTTCAAATTCCCTCCTTCCGTTTACATTTTTCTTGCTCCAGGTATCGTTACATATTTTTTTCATATAACTATCAATCATGTCTTCTTCTTCTTCTCCTCCTATGCACTTTCATCATCCGGTCTTTCATTTAATTTATTGTTGTTGTTTTACTGTTGTTTCTCTAGTTATCATTCTTAATTTCTAACATAATTGATCATATATCTCTTCCTGTCTCTCCCTATTCTTCAATCTCCTCCTCCTCCTCCTCCTGTTTCTCTTGTTGTTGTGCCAGAGAGTAGGTCATTAAGCAACCTTCTCCTATTCTCGTTATCTTCCATCTCGTCTTCCTATTCCACCTACGTATTCGTAATTGTATCTTTTATTATGTTCTATTTTCTGGTCAATTAAGGAATGCTAGAAATGTCAAGTATTCTCCTCGTCTTCCATCTCCTTATTCATCGTTATATTTTCCTATCTCATGTCAGTTCAGTAATAGTAGAAATGTCAATTCTCTTCTTTCTCTTCTATCTCCTTTTCCATCTCTATTTTTTCCACTCGTAGTATCTTCAATTTCCATGCCAATTCAATGAATATAAAAACCCCAATCTTTCTCTTCCTCCTTCATCTCCTTGTTCATCATTATGCTTTCTATCGGTTTCTATTCAATTTCCATGCCAACTCAGTAAAGGTAAAAATGGCAAACTCTCTCTTCCTCTTTCATTTCCTTGTTTATCATTGTGTTTTCTATCGCCAACAACCTCTATTTCCACGCCAGTTCAATAAGGCTGGGAACGCCGACACCATGCTTCCATTTCCTTCCCATCTCTCTGTTTTACCATTTTTCATTTCGTATTGGTCATAACCTTTTCAATATCAGTACAATATAAACTCGAATTGTTAATATCTCTCTTTCTCTTCCTCTTCCGTCTATTTATCCATCATTGCATTTTCTATTATCAGTTATTTGTATTTTCATGATTTGGTAAGACTAAGAATAGGAGTCTTGCTTTTTTTTTTCTATTCCATCTTATTCATCATTACTTTTACTATTTCCAGATTTCCAGCAAACTTTCATTTCCTCGACAGTTCATTGAAGTCAGGAACACCAACACCATTATTTTTTTCTTCTTCCATCTCCTTATTCACCTTTACAGTTTTCCTTGTGTTAACTAATTCTATTCTGATTCAGTGGGATCTTCTTCTTCCTCTTCCATCTCCTTATTCATCACTGCTTCTCTGTTACCAAATCCTACTTTCATATCAATTCAATAAACCCACAATTACAGATCTTCCTCTTCCTCTATTCATTTATGCATTCTCTTCCTATTACCTCCCACTCTTACATCCTAATTCAGTATAGTCTTTCTTTCCCACCTTCACCTCCTTATTTATCATCAACAACTATTTTCATACTAATTCAATGAGCACACAATTAATCTTCCTCTTCTTCTACGAGTACTCACCAATACATTCCCTTCATATCACCTGACTCTCTTATTTCCACCCCAACTGAATGGACCTGAAAATGGCAACGCTAACTCTTATCCTCACTCCCCCATTCACGGGGAAAAACACCAATTAGAGTAGAACCACCTGTGGGAAGCTACAGGTGAACTCATGTAAGAGAGGTTCTAGTACAGGTGGGAGTCGTTAATTACAGCAGGTGAGGATCGTGGAGGGCAGGTAACAAGGTCCAATTAGGAGAAGGTGAGCAGCTGGCAATAACAACGCTGGTTATTATGTGTGCTGCTTAATGTGTGAGTTTACCTGTGTCCTCACCTGTGCCCTCACCTGTGTCTTCACCTGTGTCCTTACCTGTCCTTCACCTGTTCTGCATCTCCTAATTCGAGGAAAGGGTGAAATGTCAAGACGAACTCGAGACTATCAAAGAAGAGGTTCTTGGAAAGTTGGGCGGTGATAGATGGCGCAGTGATAACAAACGTGATAATTATTGTACGTTGAGAGATTTGAAGATATGCATGTTAGAAATAGGAAATTCTAAATGGAGGAGAGAGAAGAAATATGAAAGATGGAGAAAGAATGGCGTGGTAAATAATGAAGTGACGATAAAGAACGTGATAACGACTATACGTGGAAAGATTGAAGATGAATAGAAGGAATAATGAGGATGTATAGGTTAGGAAATACGAAATCAAAATGGAGGAGAGGGAAGAAATATGAAAGATGGAAAAAGAATGGCGTGGTGATAAAGAACGTGATAACGATTGTACAAGGAAAAGGAGATATGTAAGATGAATTGAAGGAATAATGAAGATGTATATGTTAGGAAATATGAAATACAACCTTAAAATAATTGCAGAAAATGGAGAAGAGAGAGAGAAGAGAAGTTTATATAATTTTTTTCTAAAGTGAATGAAAAGGAAAATAACCTAGTGTGTTTTGAAAGCTGAATGATGTACGAGTAAAGTGAAAAAGGATGCATAATTAAAGAGTGAGTGTGTGCAACAAAAGTAAAGAAAGATAACACATGCGAAATGAATGATAAAGAACGATGATAAAGGGAAGAGGTCGTGACAAGGACAGGTGGAAGGCAACGAATGAAAAGTAAAAGTGATTATAATGACAATGAAAATGACAAAAAATCACAATGGTAACAAGAAACCAAGGGAGGAAAACAAGGAGAAAAATAAATGAATAAAGGAATAAAGCGTGATGCAACTGATAAAACAATGAATTCTGAAATACTAAGCCAAACTAATAATGAAAAAAAAAAAAAGTTGTGTGGGAGAAAATCCTGTTAATGGAAGGAGGAGGAGGAGGAGGAGGAGGAGGAGGAGGAGGAGGAGGAGGAGGAGGAGGAGGAGGAGGAGGAGGAGGAGGAGGAGGAGGAGGAGGAGAGTAAGGACAAGAGGTGGAGCAGAAACAGTGGGGATAGAAAAAAAGTTAAGGAAAGTGGATGAAAAAGAGAAAGAAGGAGAGAAATTGAAAACGAAGTGTGGACTGAGAAAAAAAAAAAGGTCGAAGGAGGTGGATGAGAAACACGAAGGAGTGAGGATGGAAGAAGTCGAGGAGATGAAGGAGAAAATAAAAGAAAATGCGGAAAGTGGAGGATAAAAAAATTATGGAGTAAAGATAGACAGAGAATGTGGATAAAGGAAGAAGTGGAGGAGAGAGAGAGAGAGAGAGAGAGAGAGAGAGAGAGAGAGAGAGAGAGAGAGAGAGAGAGAGAGAGAGAGAGAGAGAGAGAGAGAGAGAGAGAGAGAGAGAGAGAGAGAGAGAGAGAGAGAGAGAGAGAGAGAGAGAGAGATAATGAAAGTGGATGGAGACAATATCGGAAGGTTAAGTAATAAAACCGAGAACCTTTTCTGACCAATAAAGATGAATTATAGTGTGCGTGTGCGTGTGTGTGTGCGTATGTGTGTGTGTGTGTGCAGTGCTTCATGGTCGCCAAGGTTGTCCCTATTAAAGATGATGATGTCAGGGCTTTGGGTGTGCTGGAAATAGAATAGTGAGGGAGAAGTGTATTATCGTCTCCTCCTTTCCTGTTTATACGAGAGGTAAATAAATAACGACACACAGACAGACAGACAGACAGACAGACAGACAGACAGACAGGCAGACAGACAGATAGAAGGTTATGTAGTTAAATCGGTCGTTAAGTAGATTGGCAGAAAATAATGATACACACACAAAAAAATACAAACATACATACATCTTAAATCTCTCTCTCTCTCTCTCTCTCTCTCTCTCTCTCTCTCTCTCTCTCTCTCTGTCGTACATGGAAAGTCAATACATCCTTTGGTATATATGAAGGAAATTTGATAACACCCCCTAAACTCACCCCTCCCTCACCTCTCACCCCCCTCACTCACCCCATCATCGTCGTGGGCGGGAAAGGAGGCCAAATAGGAGCCGGGCGGGGTGTCTTCAGGTAGCGACAGGTGAGCATGGGCGGAAGTGAAGGTGGGCGGGTTATCGTTAGCGTCCTGCAGGTGAAGTGACACCCAGGTACTGTCTGTGTTGTGAGGGAAGTGCCAGCCGTCCTCACCCTGCGTTGTGTTACGATGAAAGGGAAGGGGAGGGAAAAAAGGGTGGGGGAGGGTAAAGGGTTGTATTAGTAAGGTGATAAATTGCAGTAAAGAAAGAAAGAAAAAGGGAAGAATAGGGAAAAAAGGTAAGATTTGAATGGGAGAGGGAGAAAAGTAAGATTAGAAATGGTAATAGGTGAGAAGAGAGTAAAAAAAGAAACAAATGAGAAAGTGATAGATCATGGTTAGAAAAAAATAAGTATTATATTAAGGGTGTATTAGAGAGAGAGAGAGAGAGAGAGAGAGAGAGAGAGAGAGAGAGAGAGAGAGAGAGAGAGAGAGAGAGAGAGAGAGAGAGAGAGAGGTAGTGAACCCATGTTGGTATCCTCAATTACAGCGTTCAATTTCTCTCTCTCTCTCTCTCTCTCTCTCTCTCTCTCTCTCTCTCTCTCTCTCTCTCTCTCTCCAACAGGTGGACGAACAAACATACAAACACAACAGCAACAATAAAGGAACAAAACAAGGAGAGTTTCCAATCAAACAAAACAAAACAATGTAATACTCTCTCTCTCTCTCTCTCTCTCTCTCTCTCTCTCTCTCTCTCTCTCTCTCTCTCTCTCTCTCTCTCTCTCTCTCATCTGTCTCTTTCTCTCCTACTTTCACACCTGAGCTACGTTGAGAAACAGAACCGCATCTTCTTCTTCTTTTTCTTCTTCTTCCTCCTCCTCCTCCTCCTCCTCCTCGTTCCATATCAAGGAGGCGGCTTCAGAGACAAGCTCAAAATCCTCTGCTTATTGGAGGAAGAGGAGGAGGAGGAGGAGGAGGAGGAGGAGGAGGAGGAGGAGGAGGAGGAGGAGGAGGAGGAGGAGGAGGAGGAGGAGGAGGAAAAGGAGGAGAGATAATAGGTGTGGATGATGGGATAAAGAAAAGAAAGAAGGAAGGAGAGAGAGAGAGAGAGAGAGAGAGAGAGAGAGAGAGAGAGAGAGAGAGAGAGAGAGAGAGAGAGAGAGAGAGAGAGAGAGAGAGAGAGAAAATAAATAAGCACACACAGAAAGACAGGCAGACAGTCAGACATACATACATACATACATACATAAACACACACACACACACACACACACACACACACACACACACACACACACACACACACACACACACACACACACACACACACACACACACACACACACACACACACACACTCAGACAGACACAAATAATGGAAGAGACGCCATGAACAAAAAGAGGAAGAAAGGCAGGAAGAAGAGGAAGATAAGGAAGACAACCAGACATGGAGGAAGGGGAGGAGGAAGTGAAACGGATGCCAGGGAGGGAGGGAGGGAGGGAGGGAGGGAGGGAGGGAGGGAGAGAGAGGGAGGGAGGGAAGGAGGGAGGGAAGGAGGGAGTGTGAGCGAGTGAGGAAAGAAGACAGGATGTGAGAATAGATGTGTGAGGAGGAGGAGGAGGAGGAGGAGGAGGAGGAGGAGGAGGAGGAGGAGGAGGAGGAGGAGGAGGAGGAGGAGGAGGAGGAGGAGGAGGAAGAGGAGGAGGAGGAATAGGAAGTAAGGATGAGAGATAGAATGTGAAGGAAGAGGTAAAAATCGTACTCTCTCTCTCTCTCTCTCTCTCTCTCTCTCTCTCTCTCTCTCTCTCTCTCACCTTGACAAAGAGATAAAAGACAAAGTTTTCATGTATAAAAATGACTGTCATGCTTTTTGTAATGACGTGTGTGTGTGTGTGTGTGTGTGTGTGTGTGTGTGTGTGCATTTGTTCGACTGTCAACACAACAAGAATAAAGAACGTGAAGTAAATCTCTCTCTCTCTCTCTCTCTCTCTCTCTCTCTCTCTCTCTCTCTCTCTCTCTCTATATGCATTTGAAGAAGCTTTCAATGCTCACTCCTAAATCTGCTCTCCCGGGAACCACTAGATTTGGTAATGAAATCTGCAGCCTTTTCTCACAACTCTCTCTCTCTCTCTCTCTCTCTCTCTCTCTCTCTCTCTGGGAATGTGTGTATGTCAGTGAATGAAAGATAGATAAATAAATAGATAAATATGAAGACAGATAAGAGAGAGAGAGAGAGAGAGAGAGAGAGAGAGAGAGAGAGAGAGAGAGAGAGAGAGAGAGAGAGAGAGAGAGAGAGAGAGAGAGAGAGAGAGAGAGAGAGAATTAATGGTTAAGGGGGAAAAGAGGAGCAAAATTCGATAATTGACATTCGAGTTTTGTGTTTTTTCCAGCAAAAGTTTCCTGCCTGGTAAAGTTTTCCTTTCAAGTGTTTTTTTTTTTTTTCCCCTTCAAATACCGTTTTCTTTTTTAATTTATTGCTACTCATACTTGTCTTTCTTTATTCCTTTTTCCCAAATATTAGTAGTAGTAGTAGTAGTAGTAGTAGTAGTAAGTTACTGTTGTTGTTGTTGTAATAACCTTGAATCAATGAACACACAAACCCATAATTCTCTCTCTCTCTCTCTCTCTCTCTCTCTCTCTCTCTCTCTCTCTCTCTCTCTCTCTCTCTCTCTCTCTCTCAACCCAGCTCAGTATTCCCATTTCTTTCACCAGATACCCTTCTCTCTATCACACTCCCTATCCTTATCACCCTCCCACCCATCCTCTCTTCTCTCCCTCTCCCTCTCTCTCTCTCTCTCTCTCTCTCTCTCTCTCTCTCTCTCTCTCTCTCTCTCTCTTCCTCAAAATCCCCAAACAAGGATTTTACATTTATTCCCAAAAGGTGTGGAAGGAAAAAAATCACCCAGGTATAAATATTTTAGTAGTTTGGCGTCAATCCCTCCCAACTGTGTCTTGTCTGGGGAACAAAGGACGTGGCAGGTACACAAGAGAGAGGAAGAGAGGGAGTGCGGGGCGAGGAGGGAGACCACTAAGGAACACAAAGAAAGAACATGGAGTAGTAGTAGTAGTAGTTGTAGTAGTAATAGTAGTAGTAGTAGTAGGGTTATATTTTTGTTAGCTCTTTTGATGTTTGTTTTTTTGTTTACTTTAATGTGTAGGAGAGAGAGAGAGAGAGAGAGAGAGAGAGAGAGAGAGAGAGAGAGAGAGAGAGAGAGAGAGAGAGAGAGAGAGAGAGAGAGAGAGAGACTGGTGGTGATTGAAAATATGATGCATGTGCTCTTTGTTATTCTTCTCTCTCTCTCTCTCTCTCTCTCTCTCTCTCTCTCTCTCTCTCTCTCTCTCTCTCTCTCTCTCTCTCTGTCTCAATAGTGAAACATGCAAGATAAAAATTGTTTGTGAGCAAGAAAGACAGATTTTGAGAGAGAGAGAGAGAGAGAGAGAGAGAGAGAGAGAGAGAGAGAGAGAGAGAGAGAGAGAGAGAGAGAGAGAGAGAGAGAGAGAGAGAGAGAGAGAGAGAGAGAAAATAGTGTCAATTAGGGAACTGAGAGCTAAGGCAAGCTAAACAAATGAATAAAAAAGTTAAATAAAAAAAAGATAAAAAAATAAAGCAAAAATGTTTGTCTTTGTTTTGTTTTAGGTGAGTTTGTTCTTAAAGAAAGGGAAAGCTGACATTGCACGCACGCACGCGCACACACACACACACACACACACACACACACACACACACACACACACACACACACACACACACACACACACAACTTACACAGTGCCTCATAAACCTTTCTCATCACTTCTTTCTTTCACCTCCTCCTCCTCCTCCTCCTCCTCTTCTTCTTTTCCTCCATTCCTCGTCCATCTTTCCCATCACTATTTCCCCCTCTCCCTTCTTTCCTTCATGTTTTCCTCTTTCTCTTTACCATACTTTCCCTACTCCTCTCTATCTAGTTTCCTTTCCTCACCTAACTTCCTCAACACACACACACACACACACACACACACACAAGTAAAAGATTAAAACAGAGAATATAAATGCAGAAACATGTACATTCCTCTCTCTCTCTCTCTCTCTCTCACAAATCACTTCCTCACTCTCTTCTTTTCTTTCTTTCTTTCTCTCTTTCTTTACTATATACCTTCTCCCTTTTCCACTTTTTTTTTAATTACTCTCTCTCTCTCTCTCTCTCTCTCTCTCTCTCTCTCTCTCTCTCTCTCTCTCTCTCTCACCCGGTCCGTCACTTCCACTCTGAACCGGAAACCAACACGATGGGCGGGATTCTCGTAGTCAAGGGGTTGCCGCGCCCACAGCAGGCCGCCCACACCGCCTGCGCCCACCCTGAACAGCTGCCACCCACGCCCACTCTCCGGAACCACCTGTAGGAGGGAGAGAGAGAGGGAGAGTGAGTGTTGATACGATGGGTGTGTGTGAATGATCATGGAGAGAGAGAGAGAGAGAGAGAGAGAGAGAGAGAGAGAGAGAGAGAGAGAGAGAGAGAGAGAGAGAGAGAGAGAGAGAGAGAGAGAGAGAGAGAGAGAGAGAGAGAGAGAGATGCCACTAGGAAGAGGAGAGGAAGATAAATGAGGAAACGAGGGAAGGAAGGATGAAGAGGAAAAAATGAAATAGGGAAATTAGGTTGAGAGAGAGAGAGAGAGAGAGAGAGAGAGAGAGAGAGAGAGAGAGAGAGAGAGAGAGAGAGAGAGAGAGAGAGAGAGAGAGAGAGAGAGAGAGAGAGAGAGCATAATAAAGGAAGGAGGAAGAATAACGCTATTAAATAAACAAAAAAGGATGAACAAACAAGCAAACAAGGAAACAAACACAAACAAACAAACAAACAAATATATAGTTCACCTGACTCGTCAAACACACACACACACACACACACACACACACACACACACACACACACACACACACACACACACACACACACACACACACACACACACACACACAGAGAGAGAGCAAAAGAGAAAAAAAAGACAAAGAAAAAAGTAAATAAAAGATAAAAGGAAGAAGCAAACGAGAAATGGTGATATAAGAAAAAAAAAGAAAAGTATCAGTTGTTTTAAACATGTGAAAAGAAAATGATGAGGAAATAGAACAAAGGTAAAAAATAAATATAAATAAATAAATAAAAAAACACTAGAAAGAAAGAAAAACACAATAAAATAGTAATAATAATAATAATAATAATAATAATAATAATAATAATAATAATAATAATAATAATAATAAACAATAAAAACAAGATAAAACTTAAAACAACAAACACATGACACATATAAATATGTAAAAAAAATAAATAAAAATTAAAAATAAATAAATAATAAAAAAATATAAAAGTGAAAATATGAAGACAACAAAAAAAAAACAACAACTTCATTTCTTAATTTCTTATTGTCTTTTCTTTTTATTTCCATCTTGTGTTGTTGTTTCCATCTTGTGTGTTTGTACTTTTATAATTACGTGGTTAAGTTATTGGAGAGAATAGAGAAATAAACAGAAGAAACAGAACAGTGAAAAAAAAAAGATGGACAATGAAGCTACAGAATACACAAAATTAAAATAAAAAATAGAGGAAAGAAAGAAAATAAATTAAAAAGAAAACGTCAAAAAATGAATACACAAAAGGGTTTAAAATGGAATACGAAAAAGACAAAAAATAAAGGAAACAAAAAATAAAACAGTGAAAAGATGTAAAATACGTAATAAAACCACACACAACAGTATTCAAGAAACCACAAATCCAAACCAGAAAGTTGAAATAAAAAAAAAAATAGAAATACAATAAACAAAAAATAAAAAAAATATGCAGGAAACGAAAAAGGTAAATAAATAAATGGAGGAATTTTCAAACGAATAAAAAGACAAACACACAAAACAAAATCAAAGAAATACGAAAGGAAAAAAAGTAAGCGAAAGCAACAAAGCTAAAAAAAAACAACAACACGCAAAGAAAATCCAGGATAGTTAAAAAAAAAGTGAAAAAGAGGAAAGTAAAAAAAAAGTACATACAAAAAAATCAAATAAAAAATGAAAAATTACATAAAACAAAAGAAAAAAAAGAAAAGAAAAAGTTAATCAAGAAAAATAAAAAAAAATCCATAAAAAAATATAGAAAAAAAAAAAAAAAAACGAAAACAAACCGAAACAAACAGAGGAGGTCCCAGCCACACAACTCACCCTAAAGGAGAACTGGTTATTAAGGTCCTGGTCCACCACGCCGAGCTCCCCTAGTGGATGGTCCGGCGTGAGGTGCTCCCCCGCCGCCAGCACCCACTCCTGCTGGGGGAACCTGGGGGGCGTGTCGTTGACGTCCTCCACCTCCACCAACACCGTGCCTGTACCTGGAGAGAGAGAGAGAGAGAGGCGATGGACAGGTGAGGGGAGACCGGCAGGTGTGATGGGGAGGAATGGACGGGTGGAGGGACAGGTGAAAGGGTGTAACAGATTTTTTTGGTGAGTGAAAGGGTTGATAGGGATTGTTGTTTTTGTTTATGGAAGAGTGACACTGGCTAAGGAGAACGAAAGTGAGAAAAAAAAAAAAATGCCACTGAGATGCCAGTCCCTATGGAAAGAAAAAAAAAAGATTATGCAAAATTGAGATGTCAGTCCCCCCACCAAAAATAAATAAATAAATAAATGAAAATAAATAAATAAATGAAAATGTCAAAAAATATCATCTAAAATTAACCCTTTGACTGCCACTTGATACATTTTCCCTCAGTCATTCACCACTGAGACATCTTTCCTTGTTCTTCGGCCACTTCCAAACGCTAAACTGGCTAGAAATTGCAGAATCTACTATCTTTTTTTATCCCCTTCTTTCCTGTACATGATAAAAAAAAAAGATTCCACACATTAATGACTTTTTTAGAGCTGTGAATTCTTGCAGACCGCAGCGAAAGGGTTAAGTATCAGTCCCTAAGGCAAGGTCAAAAAAAGAATCATCAAAATACATAACCAGTGCCCCCAAAAAAAAGGTCAAACCAGGTCATTCAAAACAAAATACTAATCCTAAAAAGAAAAGTAAAATATTATCACCAAAAATTGAAGGATAGGTGCCTTGAAACCTCCCATCTTTAAAGAGTTCAAGTTACTGGGAGGGCTGTCAAAGAAAAGAGAGGGTGACAAGTTAGGAGAAGGGGTGAAATAGATAGATAAGGTGATAGCGTGAACACAAAGTTTCCGTGCGTGTGAAGGGAAGGAGTAAAAAATAATTATTAGTGATAAGCAGGATGTGTGGTTGTTAGCTAGTTGTGTGAACGAGTGAATGAGCGAGACTTGTGTGAGGCATGAATACGTGTATGAGTGAACGAGCTAGGCTTCAGTCATAAGTGTTAAGTGGAAGTGCGCGGCCTGGCGCCGGGAGATCACCTACCTCCAGCCTTCTGTTCACACCTTCTGTGAATAAACACCTGCACTGTTACCTGCGTTTCCTGTGCCCCTGCTGGTCAAGAGTCGAACATGGCGCAGTGAGTAGGATCAGGACAAGGCTGCAGTGGGTACGGCGCAGAATGGAGAAGCAGTTGGAGGCGCTGGCTGCCCTGCTAGCGCGACAGTCGGAGCAGAGTCAGGCTCTGCTAGCGCGACAGTCGGAGCAGAGTCAGGCTCGCGAGGAGCGTTTAACCCAGCTGCTGGAGAGAGTGGGGACACAAGCTCCCAGTCGCACCACGGCGAGCAATGAAGGCGAAACCACAGCCCGCAGCACGTCTACCCAGGGCGCGAGGTTCCCGACGTCCGCCACCATCATTCCTCACTTAACGGCGTCAGCATCTTTACGTGAGTTCGACACGTGGCGCCATAAGTTTGAAGGATACGTAACCCTCGCCAGGATAGACTGTCTCTCCCTGGCTGAGCAGAGGGCGGCACTCGCTGCTGTCCTAGACGACGAGTGGACCCGTACACTTCGCTACGGGATAAGCTTACCGAGAGACGCGGAGTTAAGAACCATCCTCGATGCAATGTGTGAGTACCTGCGAAGCCAGCGCAACATCATCATGGATAGAAGAGACTTCTACTCCCGCGTGCAAGAAACGCAAGAAGGTTTTGACGACTTTTTATGTGCTGTAAAGGAAATCGCCAATTTCTGTGACTTTTGCGACCAGTGCATAAACCATCAGCTGCGTGACAGAATTGTCGTTGGGACACGAGACGAAGTGGCTCTGAAACGCATGCTGGAAAACAAGAAACTCACCCTTGAAAACGCCATAGATATTTGCAGAGCATCAGAGAGCGCTAACCAGTGTAGTGCAGTACTAAGGGGCGGCTCTCACTCTTCGAGCCATGGTGTGAACGCTGTCTCGAACTACAGGAAGGGCAGTTTCGGGGGCTCAAGCCCCACGGGCTGTTATCGTTGTGGCAAAGATTGTCGCAGTGACAAAAGGGGATGCCAGGCAATAGATAAAGTGTGTCGTAACTGCGGGAAAAGAGGGCATTTTGCGAGTGTATGTCAGCAGACAGTGAGGAAACGACGAGGAGCTTCGAGGAGTTCCTCAACTGTCTCTCCTCATCGCGGTGCAGGCCCGAGGCGGGGAGCCAGTGCCAGTGTATACCAGCTCTTATCAGGCGTATACACAAAGACGGTGACGGCACGACCTGCGCCCCAGGTGCTCATTACCGCCACACATCCCGCTGGAAGAGACAAGATTACGTGGACTCCTGACTCTGGGGCCGAAACGACCGTTATTGGCCTCGACACGGCAACACTCCTTGGAATCCCGCCCTCCAGCTTGGCGCCCGCTGATGGTGATGGACTTTATGCTGCCGGTAATCACCCCCTCACCTGTGTAGGAACTTTCTCGTCGCACTTGCAACTGGGCGACAGGGAAGCTGAGACTGTTGTGAGCGTGGTGAAGGAGGTGAAGGGGGCGCTGCTTAGCTGGTACGATTCCATCGCTCTCGGAATCCTCCCCGAAGATTTTCCGGCTCAAATCCGACCGCTACGCAGGGAAGAACAGCACACCGGCAACAGCTCCATCAAGTACCCGACCGCCTCGCAGCCACCTCTATCTACGCCCACAGAAGTGATCAGCTGGCCTCATTCCTACGACCCAACGCCACAGCAGCGTGCGGGGCACGCTGCTGCTGTGATCAAGGCCTTTCCCAGCGTCTTCGAAGCAAAGGAAGGTTTACGTGCAATGGCTGGTGGATCCATGGCCATCGAGTTGACAGACGACGCCCTCCCACGTGCTCCAGTACAGGACCCAGTGGAGGAAGAGGATGCTGCTACTTCTGGTGACCTCGACCCTCTCCACTCAGCGGTCATCTCAGCGTTATCTGCCACCAATGAGGACGGCGTCCGCTTAGCACCACTCCAGGATCAGACTGTGGAAATGGTACGTGCCGCAGCAGCAAGAGACGGGGAGTACTGCTTGCTCAAGAACGTCATCATCGAGGGCTTCCCTGATCATTGCCACGACCTCGATCACCGCTTGCGTACGTACTGGCCGGTGCGCAGTCTGCTGGCCGTAGACGACGACCTGGTGGTTTACGGGCCGAGGCTTCTTATTCCTCACAGCCTCCGCCGAGAAACACTAGAGCGACTCCATGACAGTCATCAGGGGATGGAGCGCACCAAGCGACGGGCCCGACAAACGGTGTACTGGCCTGGTATGGACAGAGACGTTGAGAACGTCGTTTCTGGATGCTCACTATGCCGTCCACTCCTACCAAGCCAAGCCAACGAACCTCTCTGGCAGGACACGGACACACCCAGCAGGGTGTTTGAGTCAGTTTCTGCAGACTACTTCCACGCAGCAGGCCGTACATACCTCGTGTATGTAGATCGCTTGTCTGGGTGGCCTCACGTGTCTGCATGCTCACGTCCAGCATCGGCTGATCAGCTCGTTCGTGTCCTTCGGGGTGTGTTCGCCGACACGGGCGTGCCTGTTCTCCTGAGGACTGACGGTGGACCGCAGTTCACTTCTTCATCGGTACGGCGCTTCCTGGCTCGATGGGGGGTGGAGCATCGTGTATCTTCACCTCATTATCCACGCTCCAATGGTCACGCCGAGGCAGCGGTCAAGTCCGTGAAGAAGCTGATCCTCACGACCACACAGCAGGGACACCTGGACGAGGATGCGTTCGCTCGCGGGTTGCTGGAACTGCGCAACACTCCGAGGGCGGAAGGGCGATCACCAGCACAAGTCCTCTTCGGTCATCCTATGAGGTCCTGTGTCCCGGCTCATCATCGCTCATACGCTCAGCAGTGGCAGCGCGCTGCTGATGAGTGCGACGCCAAGGCAGAGCGACTGAGGAAGAAAGCGAAACTTCGCCACGACGCGTCCGCCCGTACTCTTCCTCTCCTGCACCTCGGTGGCCACGTCGACGTTCAAGATCACACGACAGGCCTCTGGGATCGCCTGGGTGTCATCGTGGCTGTTGGGCGAAGGAGAGACTACCTCATCAAGATGGGCAGCGGTCGCGTGATGTGGCGTAATAGAAGACACCTACGCCCACACAGACCTCTTGCTCCCCTTCCTGTCGAGCAGCACACCGCTCATGGCGGTGCAGCGCTTCAGCATCAGGGTCACGAGGAACACCACCATCCCGGCAGCCCGGAGCATCAGGGTAACGGGGTACACCGTGGCCGAGAGCAACCAGAGCGTCGAAGCAGCCGACAGCGTAGGGAGCCGAGACGACTGCAGGTGCGGTGGCACCGTAGCACCTACGATTAGTCGTACGTGTTCATTGTACGCTGTGTTTGTTTTGTGTATATGTACCGTGTTTTCTGTACTTCAATCATTGTAACTTTGTTTCATGTGTTACGGTAGCCATAACAAAGATAAGGAATCTTCCTTATGTCTCGGGGGAGGTGTGTGGTTGTTAGCTAGTTGTGTGAACGAGTGAATGAGCGAGACTTGTGTGAGGCATGAATACGTGTATGAGTGAACGAGCTAGGCTTCAGTCATAAGTGTTAAGTGGAAGTGCGCGGCCTGGCGCCGGGAGATCACCTACCTCCAGCCTTCTGTTCACACCTTCTGTGAATAAACACCTGCACTGTTACCTGCGTTTCCTGTGCCCCTGCTGGTCAAGAGTCGAACACAGGACAGGAGTGAAAGGAAGAGGGTGAGAAGTGAAGAAAGGTGGTAGAAAGGACAGGAAACAATGAAGAAAGGAAAGGAAAGAAAGACGATAGGAAAAGAAGAAAAAGGAAAGATACGAAAGAACGGGAAAGGAAAGCCAAGGAAAAAGGAAAAGTGAAAAAAAAAGGAAAGAAAGATGAGAACAAAGGAAACTAAAAGAAAGAAAAGAAAGGATGAAAGATGATATAAAGAGAAAGAGATGACATAAAAGTAAAAGCAAGAAGTAAAACCAGCAAGAGAAAGAGGAAAGCAAATACGAAGAACAAATGTTGACAGACAGACACAAGACAGATGTGAGAAAATAAATATGCACGAAAGAAGAAAAAGGAAGAGAGATAAAAAAAAAAGGCTTCGTGACAGGTGAGAAAGGAAGAGATAGATAAGCAGAAGCAGGTGAACATGTGTGAAAAAAGACAGGTATGAAAGCTGCAAGTAAGACACGAGGAAAAAATGAAGATAGGAATGAAAAACAGAGTTGATAGGTAAAATAAAAAAAAAAAAGACAAGGAAAAGAAGATGAACAAGTAAGAAAAAAACGAAGATATGGAAACTGAAGGTAAGAGATTAGAATAGAAAAAAAACCTCAAATAATAGGACAAGATAAATAAAAAAAAATGAAAAGGTGAACAATGAACAGGTGTGAAAAAAAGAAACAGGTGAGAAGGAAGCAAAAATGTAACTTGCTGAAGAAAAAATGTCAAAGGTGAGATAGGGGCAAAGTTAACAGTATGAAACGTTAACAGGTGACAGGTATGAAAGGAAGGAAGGAAGGAAGGAATGACAGGTAAGGGGAAGAGCAGTGACAGGTGTAAGGGAAGGGGAAATAAAGGTGAGGGGACAGGAAAGGGGTGAGAGATAATGATGTTTAGAGGCGAGCAAGGGTCAGAGAGAGAGAGAGAGAGAGAGAGAGAGAGAGAGAGAGAGAGAGAGAGAGAGAGAGAGAGAGAGAGAGAGAGAGAGAGAGAGAGAGAGAGAGAGAGAGAGAGAGAGAGAGAGAGAGAGAGAGAGAGAGGACATTGAGGGGGATAGAGTGAGAGAGGAGGAAGAAGAGGAGGAGGAGGAGGAGGAGGAGGTTGGAGGATGAGAAAGGATGAGAGGAATAAGGGGGGATTGTATGATAAATGAGGAAGAGTGATGAGGGGGATAAAGGGAGAAGGAAGTTGAAGAGAGAGGGAGAGAGAAAGAGAGATATAGCAAGGGAAGGAGAGAGAGAGAGAGAGAGAGAGAGAGAGAGAGAGAGAGAGAGAGAGAGAGAGAGAGAGAGAGAGAGAGAGAGAGAGAGAGAGAGAGAGAGAGAGAGAGAGAGAGAGAGAGAGAGAGAGACGTGGGGAAGAGAAGAGAAAAATAAAACAATATTATTAAGAAAAGAAGACAAGGAGTAGACAAAGAAAAAAGATGATGGTTAATGAATAAATTAGAGAGAGAGAGAGAGAGAGAGAGAGAGAGAGAGAGAGAGAGAGAGAGAGAGAGAGAGAGAGAGAGAGAGAGAGAGAGAGAGAGAGAGAGAGAGAGAACCTAGTCATGTCAGTCAGTTTACCTACCTATCCATCTGTCAATCTACCTATCTATCAATTAATCTATCTACCAATCTTACATACCTGTTAAAAGAGATTGACCGGGAATAAGTAAAAGAAATAAATGAAAAAAGAAACACTTAATTCGTCACGCAAACAATAATAAAGAGTAAGAAATGAATGAAAAGTATAAAAAAAAAATATTCACATAACCTCCACCTTTGAACTGGCTGGCCAATATAAGGAAGAGTAGAAGAAAATAGGAAAATGAACAAAGAAATAAAGAAAAGATGAGAAAATGGCTTCTTAGTAATTCCTTCTACTACCACCATAATAAAAAGCCTCTTAGTGATCCCTTCTATTACCAAAAAGAAAAAGAAAAAGAAAAAGAAAAAAGAAAATAAACGAAAAAAAAAAACAAAAAAAAAGAATTAGTTGTCTTCACATAACATCCACCTAACATCCAAGAACTAAGGACAAATAAAAAAAAATAAATAAAAATAAGTAAAATAACATAAATTAATAGAAAACTGATTCCTTCCAACCAAAAAAGTAAACAAACAGCAAGACTCCCTCCACATCACCACCACCACAACAAGAGCCACTCTACATCACCACCACAACAACAAGAGCCACTCCACATCACCACCACAACAACAAGAGCCACTCGACATCACCACCACCACAACAAGAATCACTCCACATCACCACCACCACAACAACAAGAGCCACTCCACATCACCACCACAACAACAAGACTCCCTCCACATCACCACCACAACAACAAGAGCCACTCCACATCACCACCACAACAACAAGAGCCACTCCACATCACCACCACCACAACAAGACTCACTCCACATCACCACCACCACAACAAGAGCCACTCCACATCACCACCACCACAACAAGAGCCACTCCACATCACCACCACAACAACAAGAGCCACTCCACATCACCACCACCACAACAAGACTCACTCCACATCACCACCACCACAACAAGAGCCACTCCACATCACCACCACCACAACAAGAGCCACTCCACATCACCACAACAACAAGAGCCACTCCACATCACCACCACCACAACAAGACTCACTCCACATCACCACCACCACAACAAGAGCCACTCCACATCACCACCACAACAACAAGAGCCACTCCACATCACCACCACAACAACAAGAACCACTCCACATCACCACCACCACAACAGCATCCACCAACCGCACCTTTGAGCCCCCCGCCATCCGTCGCCACCACCTGGATGGTGTACCGCTGGGCCTTCTCTCGATCCAGGCAGCAGATGGAGGTGCTGATGACGCCCTCCTTCCCGTCCACCGTGAAGATAGGGCGGCCCGTGGCTTCGTCTATTACGTTTTTCTCCAGCGAGTAGATCAGCCGCGCGTTGGTGCCTTCATTGGGGTCATCGTGGTCTGTTGCCTGCACCTGCGTCACCTTGGTACCTGTGCGTTTGGTTAGGTGAGGTTTGGTTAGGTTTGGTTTGGTAAGTTTAGTTCGGTTACGTTAGGTTAAGTTACGTTAGGTTAAGTTAGGATTAGGTTAGGTATGGTTTAGTTTGGTTAAGTTAGCTGGGTTAGATTTGGTTTGGTTTGGTTGCGTTGCGTTAAGTTTGGTTAGGTAGGTTAGAGTTACCTGTGAGGGAAATGGGTACCTGGTTGTAATGAAAGGCTGGGCAAGCTATGTTAGGTTAGATTAGGTTAGGTAGGTTAGGGGTACCTGTCAGGGAAGTGAGTACCTAGTTACGAAAGGTTGGGCAGATAAGGTTATGAGTGATTACCCAAGTAAATACGTATTAGGTTAGAGGGCCAAGACCTGTGTAATTAGTGGTTGGACAGGTAAATGTGAGGTGTCTGGGAATAAGACAATACCTGTGGGGGAAATGAGTAGCTCCTAGTTCTGACGATAAGGTTATGAGAGGAGTTCCAATTAGGTATCCGGCTAGAGGGGAAAACCTGGATATAATTAAAGACTGGCTAGGTAAAATGAGATGCGTCTGAAAAAAAAAAAAAAAGTGAATACCTCGCTATGATGAGAGATACTCGGCAGTTGATATTTATTACTCCCTCTGCTGGAGCTGATGTATACACCTACCTATTTCTGCGAAGACCTTGCTAAATAAGAACATTGAAAGTAGAAGGGATAAGAGTGACTACCTGTATACTGGAGTTAAATTACTTAAGTTTGTGAAGCAACACCTTGCAAAGTAAAATGAAAGTAAAAGGAAAAGATGTGAATACCTGCACTTTTCCACCTGCAGCCTTGGTACTACCTGTGATGAAGCTGAAGTATATACCTATTTTTGCGAAGTATCAGTAACGCCTTTGCTAAATAACATACAAGGAAAGTACAAGGAAAGACATGTGAGAGTACCAGGACTTTAATATATGCGACTTTGGTACTTTCTGTGATGAAGCTTACCTGTGAGCGGGGGAAAAATCTGTGGCTAAAACTCCTGACCTGGAGGACAGGTACACAATTTTTCACACCTGTTTCTCGCGCCACTCTCTCCTCTCCCTCCTGTCCTCTCCTCTTCCCTCCACTGTCCTCCCTCCCTCCTTCAACCCCACGCCCCCTCATCTTCCCTTGTTTTACCGAGTCCCCCTCTTTTCTTCCCCTACCCCCACACATCCTCAATTTTGTCTTTTCTTTTTTGCTTTCCTTCTTTTTCCCTCCCTCCTTCCTTTCCTCCATCCTCACGGTCTTTCACTACTTGCCTCTGAACTCTCTCTCTCTCTCTCTCTCTCTCTCTCTCTCTCTCTCTCTGGTTGCATCTCTTCCTTTTTTATTTCTCTTCTTCTGTCCTCCTTGTCTGCTTTTCCATTTCCCTCCTTTTTTCCTTCATTCTCTGCTTCTCCCTCTCCTTCCTTTCCCCTTCTCTTCCTTCCTCTGCTTGCCTCTCTTCTACTGATTGCCCCCTCCCTCTTCTTCCCTCTCTCCCACCCTCCCTCCTCTTCCCTGTCTTCCTCCACCTGCCTCTCCCTCCACGCTCTCACTCTCTCATCTGCTTCTTCACTCTCCCTGGTGATTCTTCATGCGATAATAAAGAGTGGAAACTTATTTTGCAAAGATGATTAAGGAGGTGAATCTCTCTCTCTCTCTCTCTCTCTCTCTCTCTCTCTCTCTCTCTCTCTCTCTCTCTCTCTCTCTCTCTCTCTCTCTCTCGCCCTTATTCATTTACTGTCTTTTTTTTTTTCGCTGCATTTTTTATACAGTTTGCTTTACAATGTTTAATACTTTGAATTTTGTACAAGCTGTTGACTGTTGCTTCTCTCTCTCTCTCTCTCTCTCTCTCTCTCTCTCTCTCTCTCTCTCTCTCTCTCTCTCTCTCTCTCTCGGTCTGTTTTTACCTTTTTAACAATATAGTTTTCTTTCAAATTTTTTTTTCAGACTTTTATCATGTTTAGTTCTAGAATAACAGACTTTTCATATGTTGACTGCTTTTCTCTCTCTCTCTCTCTCTCTCTCTCTCTCTCTCTCTCTCTCTCTCTCTCTCTCTCTCTCTCTCTCTCCTGAGCCGTGTAATTATGATAATGTTCCAGTTTTTCACAACGGAGGGTCACGGTCCACTTTTCGGAAATTTTTGGGACAGAGTTTTCAGGACACACTGAGGTGACTAAAATTTTCTTCCCGAGAGCAAGACACGAAGAGGACACGTCTTGAACAAACACACCCACGTCAACACATCTAGGGCACGCTCGCTCTAACTTGGGGAGAATATTTTTGCGCTATTTGATGCTTGTTTAGTTTAAGTGGAAAATTAATTACTAAACTTCCATGCACGCTGATTGTAGAAAAATGACTCCTCCAAATTACATGTATACGCAGGCAGGCAGGCAGGCAGACAGACAGACAGACAGACAGACAGACAGACAGACAGACAGACAGACAGACAGACAGACAGACAGACAGGCAGGCAGGCAGGCAGGGAGGGAGAAAGAAAAATAGACAGACAGAAAGACAAGCGGACAAACAGACAGTCAGAAAAATAGACAGGCAAGAAAACAGACAGAGAGGAAAATCGATACAGACAAAAACAGAAAGGTAAATAAACAGATACATATAAGTTTATAGCAAAAATATAATAGACTTTTTTCAACTGCACATATACAGACAGGTACAGAGGCACAAACACAAAACAAATAGACAGACAGACAAACAGGCAGACACATATGCAGACACAGACAGACAAAAAGACAGATACACAAAGAGACAGAAACTGACACACACACACACACAAACACACACACACACACACATTTACTTCTTGCAGCTGGACTTCAAAAAATAACATTTAAATCATTTGCAATTCCAACTCGTTGCACTCCTTGGCAAACACCTTCTTTTTTTCTTTATTTTTTTGCACTTTTGAGAACACTTGGAAATCTCAATCAGTGGGAAATACCGAGTGAATATTTATTTGATATTTTTAATCATATAAAAGCATTGAGGCAAAGCAACTTCCAAAAGATATTCAAATTCCATTACAAAAACACACACCTGATTGAGAGAGAGAGAGAGAGAGAGAGAGAGAGAGAGAGAGAGAGAGAGAGAGAGAGAGAGAGAGAGAGAGAGAGAGAGAGAGAGAGAGAGAGAGAGAGAGAGAGAGAGAGAGAGAGCTAGAGAGAGAGATAACACAAAGAAGGATTTTGCATCAAAATTTACATAAAGGAAAAGAATTTATATCTTGCAAAAATACCACCAGAGAGAGAGAGAGAGAGAGAGAGAGAGAGAGAGAGAGAGAGAGAGAGAGAGAGAGAGAGAGAGAGAGAGAGAGAGAGAGAGAATAATACCAACTGCCATTGACCAACCATCCATTCTTCATATAGGGAGAGAGAGAGAGAGAGAGAGAGAGAGAGAGAGAGAGAGAGAGAGAGAGAGAGAGAGAGAGAGAGAGAGAGAGAGAGAGAGAGAGAGTTGGGGGGTTGGAAAACTACAACCATTCGTTTTTCCTGATGCAATATTTTTCATTTTTTCATCGTGTGACCATCAAAGTGAGGAGGAGGAGGAGGAGGAGGAGGAGGAGGAGGAGGAGGAGGAGGAGGAGGAGGAGGAGGAGGGTTTGCATGAAAAAAGGCGTTGTGAGAGTGTGTATTGGTTTAGCTTTTCTCTCTCTCTCTCTCTCTCTCTCTCTCTCTCTCTCTCTCTCTCTCTCTCTCTCTCTCTCTGTACTTTTTGAAGGATGATCGTGAGAAAAAATGCTTCAAATATGAACGCGTCAGTGAATAAAAGAGAGAGAGAGAGAGAGAGAGAGAGAGAGAGAGAGAGAGAGAGAGAGAGAGAGAGAGAGAGAGAGAGAGAGAGAGAGAGAGAGAGAGAGAGAGAGAGAGAGAGAGAGAGAGAGAGAGAGAGAGAGAGAGAGAGAGAGAGACGGGCCGAGTTAAAGAGAGGATAAACTTGACTTTATGAATTGCAAATTAAATCGTGCAACTTTCACACAGAACAACAAAAACGACAACAAAAGGAAAAAGAACAAAAAAATACAGCCATAATGGAATGTCCAACTTGATGTGTGTGTGTGTGTGTGTGTGTGTGTGTGTGTGTGTGTGTGTGTGTGTGTGTGTGTGTGTGTGTGTGTGTGTGTGTGTGTGTGTGTGTGTGTGTGTTTTAGGCGGAAATATTTCACGAATGTCACTTTAATATCCAAACCTGAGGGGAGAGAGAGAGAGAGAGAGAGAGAGAGAGAGAGAGAGAGAGAGAGAGAGAGAGAGAGAGAGAGAGAGAGAGAGAGAGAGAGAGAGAGAGAGAGAGAGAGAGAGAGAGAGAATGTAAACGTGTAAAAAGTGGCCAAGTAAACAAATAAAACTAGAAAATGAAAGAAAAAAAAACTGAAAGAAAAAAATAATGCAAGGAAAGAGACAAAGAGACAGGCAGACAAACACAGAAAACGAGAGAAAAAAAAAAAAAACGAATAAACGTCTATCATTTTCTACATGAATTCACACTAAAGAAACACACACACACACACACACACACACACACACACACACACACACACACGAAAAAAAAAAAAAACATCTTAACATACCCTTACAAAATAAAGACAGACAGACAGACATGCAGAAACGGTGGAGAAAAAAAAAAAAAAAAAAAAAAAAAAAAACACGTACAAGATATATGATACTGACAGACTGCGAGGCAAAAAAGTAACTGACAGACACACAGACAGACACACGAACAGATAAAAAGATGGCTGGCTACTTTAAACACGCTAAAAAACCTAAATGACTGACACCTTTTTTGAACATTACATTACTAAATAGAGGAGAGGATTAAGAAGCAGGATGAATTAACAGTTGTATGGACATAGGAATTAATTATCTCAGGTAGAAACACAGGTATATAAAAATAGACAGGAAAACAGATACAAAGAAAAGTTGAAAGGTAGATAGAAACAGATAGATAGGAGAACAAATGATAGGTACATATAAATAGATAGGAGGAAAAGATGACAGCTGGAAACAGATAGATAAGTAGACGATATGGAATTACAGACGAATAGGACAGACAGACAGGGAAACTAATATACATAGATAAATAAATAAGGAACAAGGACGAGAGATAGATACACAGACAGGAAGGGAAAGGTAAAAATAGATTAAAAAAAGAAAGATATATACACAGATAGATACACAAGATAAGAGACAGATATAAGAAAAATGGGACAGGAAAAAACACATACGCAGAATGATGAGAGAAAATCCAGACAGATATAGATAGACAGTAACACAGACAGACAGAAAGACAGATAGATAGACAGAAAGAAAGACAGGTAGACACACAGACTGAAGGACAGGTATACAGACAGAGAGAAACACAGAAAGGCAAACAGTAAGACAAAGACAGACAGACAAAACAGACAGGAGATTAATACAGACAGGTAGATAGTAAAAAAAAAAAAATAATAAATGAACCAACAAATATCAAAGCAACCGGAATATTTTCAATTAACTTTTCCCCTCACGCAGGTAGGCGGGGCATCTAATTAGTGAGGCGGGAGAGGCAGGTGAAAGGAAGATGATCAGATAGTACAGGAAAGTCTTGCACGTTCATCATCCAGCCAATCAGCTCTCAGCCTTAAGTCCCTCCTTGACGGTGATTGGCTGACGTTTTTAGCCCACACATACACACACACACACACACACACACACACACACACACACGGGTATATATTTCAGATGTATATTTTTCTTTAAAATTTCTGATCTGTCACCTGCAATCTCGTCTTTCTGGGTCTCTCTCTCTCTCTCTCTCTCTCTCTCTCTCTCTCTCTCTCTGACTCACTTACACTAATTAAAAAGGAATAGCGCCAGTCCTTCTCATTTTCTTACGTCAAACTATGTAAAACGTCCTCTCTCTCTCTCTCTCTCTCTCTCTCTCTCTCTCTCTCTCTCTCTCTCTCTCTCTCTCTCTCTCTCGTCTTTAACTTCCTCTCCACCCTTTCCTTTCCTCACTCTTTCCTCACCTCCCTTTCTTCTGTCCTCTCTCCATTTTCTTTTCTCCTTGACGTAAAAAATTGGATTTCAGTTTTACTTTACATATTTTTTTTTTTTTTCAGAACTTCATGCCTTAGAATGACGAGGTAGGAATTCAAAGTGTTTAAGACCGCTATTTGCATTTATATTTCTCTCTCTCTCTCTCTCTCTCTCTCTCTCTCTCTCTCTCTCTCTCTCTCTCTCTCTCTCTCTCTCTCTCTCTCTCTCTCATCCGTCTGTATATCTATTTATCTGCCTATCAATTTGTCGATCAATGTCAGATCCCTGATTCCAATAGGATTAATGAGAGAGAGAGAGAGAGAGAGAGAGAGAGAGAGAGAGAGAGAGAGAGAGAGAGAGAGAGAGAGAGAGAGAGAGAGAGAGATACTAATGAATTACAACAACAGGCGAGAAATCAGATTCACAACTTAGGATGAAAAAAAAAAAATAAATAAATAAATAAAAATAAACAAATAAAACTTCAAATACTGAACTATAACTTATTTGAATATTGAGAGAGAGAGAGAGAGAGAGAGAGAGAGAGAGAGAGAGAGAGAGAGAGAGAGAGAGAGAGAGAGAGAGAGAGAGAGAGAGAGAGAGAGAGAGAGTAGCAGAGGGAGAGGACAAGGTACAGGAAAACCCTCTTGGACTCGTGACCTCCAGGGAGTTGTGCCATCACTCCTTATCCACTTAAATCTTCCCAAGCCTCGTTTTCTATGACTAATCTTATGCGACGAAGAAACTCCCTTTTTCTACAATACAACCACGTCCCTGAGGAGGAAGAGGAGGAGGAGGAGGAGGAGGAAGGACTAAAGTAAATGTGTTCCGGATTTATTTTGTCAAGAAAAGCTTAATATTTTTTTCTTTTTATGAGAAATACTTTTTTTGAATTGGTCTCTCTCTCTCTCTCTCTCTCTCTCTCTCTCTCTCTCTCTCTCTCTCTCTCTTTCAGGGGTCTTGATGGATTAGAAGCAGACTGAATTTACTGACTTTCAGAGAAGCTTTCCTCGTCAGCGTAAAATCAGAGCAAAGAGAGAGAGCGAGAGAGAGAGAGAGAGAGAGAGAGAGAGAGAGAGAGAGAGAGAGAGAGAGAGAGAGAGAGAGAGAGAGAGAGAGAGAGAGAGAGAAAACCATCTAGTCACCAGCACTTAATCGAATGTAACACGGTAAACAAACTAAAACACAAAATCACACACTCTTTTCCTCATGTTTCTAGTTACAGACTCTATTTTACATTTCCTTTCGTTAGTGGAGAGAGAGAGAGAGAGAGAGAGAGAGAGAGAGAGAGAGAGAGAGAGAGAGAGAGAGAGAGAGAGAGAGAGAGAGAGAGAGAGAACGACTGAGAACACGGTGCTTAAGTCTGGTAGTGAAACACGGTTGAAAGACACGTAGAGTTTTTATAGTGAAACTTGGCACGATTTTTCCCGTAGAGTTTTGACGGTAAGTGTGTTTTCAGGGTTTGTAGTGTATTTATTTATTTATTTATTTTTTTATAGAGGTGACGTAAAGTTTGTATATTTTTCGTGGATGCTTTGTGAGTATTGTAATAGAGGTTTGCGATTGTGTATATTGTATTTCTTGGGATTCAGGTGCATGCTTACTTATGATGCATTTGGTGTATAATTCTGCCATTTTCTCAAGTACGTGATGAGAGTATTGTGGAGTGAAGGAGAGAGAGAGAGAGAGAGAGAGAGAGAGAGAGAGAGAGAGAGAGAGAGAGAGAGAGAGAGAGAGAGAGAGAGAGAGAGAGAGAGAGAGAGAGAGAGAGAGAGAGAGAGAGATTTTTTGCCTATTTATATTTCCTTGTGTGTGTGTGTGTGTGTGTGTGTGTGTGTGTGTGTGTGTGTGTGTGTGTGTGTGTGTGTGTGTGTGTGTGTGTGTGTGTGTGTGTGTGTGTGTGTGTGTGTGTGTGTGTGTGTGTGTGTCTAGTCAGTTGTTGCAGTGTATACGTATATATGCGAGTGTTCTTTTTATAATTCTATCTTCAAGAGACATATTAAAAATTGTGGTTATTGCATTTTTTTCGCAAGATAATTTCGTTTTCCCCACTCGTTATTATATTTTCTCTCAATGTAATTCCGTTTTCTCCAATGCAGATGTTTGTAAGTTAGTAAGAATTCTTTCACAACGGGCAAACAGAAATGCTTTTACGTGTTCTCTCCAGCGAAGTGAAGAAATGTATTTAATGGATGAAATAATGGTTCTTGTCTGATTTTTTATTCGGAATGTATAAATGAAAATAAGCAAGAAAGTGAAGCAAAACAGAGCGAGAATATAAAGAAAAAAACACAACAATGAAGACGAATTAAACAAAATAAAATAAAACAGCGCAAACAGATGTGGATATTAATCTTGAAACGAGAGAAAAAAAAGGATAAAAATACACAATGATAAAGAAAAAGAAAGCAGAGAGAAATCTAAAAGAGAATAGAAAAAAAAATAACACAATGAGAATAAGATAAGAATAAAAACGTACAAACTTAAAGAAATGCAAAGACTAAGAGGAAAAGAAACAAACAAAAAAAGCCAACAAATATAGATAATTGGAAACATAAATGAAAATAAATATAAATAAAAGCAAGTTAATAAAAATCAATACATATGAAGGCAGTTTAGCAAAAAAAAAAAAAAATAAGAAAATAAAGTAAAAAAATCAATAAGCAAAATAAATAAACAAATAAATAATAAACTTGAAAGCCAAATTGACGAAAAACCAAGGTAACAGACAGCAGGAATACACAACTCCCTCCGTTGAGTGTTCCTTGAATAAGCCAAACACACTCCGCCTCGCTGGCCTCACGAAGGAACCAATAAGTCATGAATACTCCCACCTCCTCTTAGCCTGCACGACAAACGAGTGCCTTCTTGTATAAATGAACAGTCCCTTTCCTTACCTATGCCAATACATAAGAAAACATCATCTGCTTTATAATTAGTTACCTCCCAACCGCAGATTAATTAAACACCTGGAGTAATGTTTAAATTGACCCAAAACTACCTAAGCAATGAAATATACAGTAACTTCATTAGTGGAACTCTTTTCTATATCAGGAAAAATATTTAAAGTACCTGGACAATTAAATATACACGTAATCTGATAAGTATATTAATTTCGCTGCCAATCAAAATAACAGGCAATTTATGTATTTAAATTTTACATATCTATTTTTTATTTTTTTCCCCCAGGAACTAAAAAGTACATGGTCTGTTAGATACACTCAAAGTAGAACCAACACTTTAAGCTTTCAGTCAATAAAGATTTCAAACAAAGTATTTATCGTGAGTTTTCCACTGTCAGATGAACATATAGATTAATTTCCACACCTGCGCTTTTCCCAAGATGCCACAGAATATGTTGCAAGTAGATACAGCGAACACCATCCAAATCATCACGCTTTAATTTCTCAGTCAGCACCACATCACATAATTTCCCTACACATTCCTTGGATATCCAGTGTCAAGGTGATCTTTTCCAAGGAGATTAAAAAAAAAAAAAAAAAAAAAAAAAAATGGTGAAATATAAAAATGAACACAAACCACAATTAAAATCACAACCTATTTTACCTTTCCACTGAATAAAACCACGTGACTTACCTACAATAACGAGAACCCTAGATTTCGTATCCTTGAGAAAAAAAAAAAAAAAAAAAAATCTGAATTACTTAGCTTCTCAATCATCAACACTCAACTTCGAATTCTCATTATCAGGTGTATTGTGAGGCTAAATGGTAGCTCTGATTAGTTGTAAATAAATGCAGGAGGTTGTAAGAAAGTAGAAACCTGTCTGTGATCCTTTATTTATCGTCCGTTGAGTTTGATCCAGTGTACTGTCACTGCCAGGTAAAGAAAACAGGATAAAAAAAAGTGCTATATTTTTGTTCGAGAGTGGAGTGCCGTGTGTGTGTTAGCTAATAGATCAGTAGGTTCTCTCTGTAGTGCTATTTAGTTTTACAGCAAATGCCAGTAAAGGTGAGTGAGCGAAAGGAAGTAGGCAAAGATGGAGTGAGTGAAGGTTAGTGAGAGTTAATGAACCTGGCGTAACGAAAATAAATGAATGGATGTGAACGAAAGTGAGAGAAGGTGAGTTAGTGATGGCGGCTGAGCGAGTGAATGAGAAAAGATGATTGAATATGTAGAGGATAGTGAGTAAAGGTGAGAGTGAACGTGAATGAGTGAAATTATCCCAGGTGATAAATACAAGTGAATGAATGAAATGGAGAGAAGGAAATGGATGAAAATGAGTTTAAAAAGTGAGAGAAAGAAGGTGAATGATAATATGAATAATGAGTCAGAGGAGATGAGTAAGTAAAGGTGGCGCCCTGTAAGTATATTTTTAGCGTGCGGGTGGTAAGCGATGGGAACAGTGGGTGACTGATGTATGGGGCGGGAAATGAATGTGTCACCGGCGCTTCGAGTTGGGTTACCTTTAATTTGAGTTGTGATGAATGTGAAGCTTGTTAGTACCGGCCTTTGATAAGCTGATGTGCCCTTAATTGTCCCCTGATTGATGCAGCTCGTTATGTTATTCTTCCTCGTCATGCTACTGCTGCTGCTGCTACTACTACTACTACTACTACTACTACTACTACTACTTCCACGACTACTACTTCTACGACTACTACTATAATTACTACAGTGTGTGTGTGTGTGTTTGTTTGAGAGAGAGAGAGAGAGAGAGAGAGAGAGAGAGAGAGAGAGAGAGAGAGAGAGAGAGAGAGAGAGAGAGAGAGAGAGAGAGAGAGAGAGAGAGAGAGAGAGAGAGAGAGATTCCCTATAATAACAACACTGACACTCATCACCATTATCCAACACCAACACCACCACCACCACAAAAAAAGACGCAGCACGACACGGAACCACAACAACAACAACAACAACAACAACAGCAACTGCACCTTCACCACAATACCAAACACCGCAGCACACACACACACACACACACACACACACACACACACACACACACACACACACACACACACACACACACACACACACACACACACACAAACAACACACCACCACCAACCATGCGACAAGTGACAGGCGTACGTCGTTTGGCTAACTGAGGTGGACAGCTGTGTTTGTGTACCTCTCTCTCTCTCTCTCTCTCTCTCTCTCTCTCTCTCTCTCTCTCTCTCTCTCTCTCTCTCTCTCTCTCTCTCACCTGGTGGAATGCAAGGTCACGGCGGCGTGTTGATGAATACATTAGGTCAGTTCTCAGGTGTGTAGTGTCTAATTAATTGGTGGTACTCATTACGACTTTTTGTGTAATGCCGTTAGTAATTACCAATCATTATTATTGTGATGCCTTTGATCGCCAAGGGAAAAGTCATCACAGGAATGCATAATTATGATCTCAAGCTGATTGCCTCATTACTAGTCTTGTTAGCATTATTCGTATCATTATTTTTGTTGTTGTTGTTGCTGTTGTTGTTGTTGTTGTTGCTGTTGTTGTTATCATTATTATTATTACTGGCAATAGTGCTACTACTACTACTACTAACACTACCACCACCACATTACTACTACTACTACTACTACTACTACTACTACTACTACTACTATCACTACTATTACTACTACTACCATTATTATTGTAAGAGTACGAATTCTGCGTTCCCTGTCAGTCATATAGTGCAAGTTAAAGGGGCAGACTGAAGTAAATATGAAACTTTCTCTCTCTTAGTATTTCTCTCTCTACAAATGAGCAAGCTGTGACCTCTTGACCTGGGTGCTGAGTCTGATAAAGAAGGTCACTTGGGTGTATAATATGGGTCATTGAATTATACCTTCAAAAAGAAACGTGTCCATATATTGCTTCTCTCTCCCCTGCTCTACAATAAAATGCAAAGTAATATCAGGGATTATATATTTTGTTTTCTGATGTGTATGTAGTTTTTCCATATCATGAATATACATGTGTGTGTGTGTGTGTGTGTGTGTGTGTGTGTGTGTGTGTGTGTGTGTGTGTGTGTGTGTGTGTGTGTGTGTGTAAGGAAAAGTTCAAAACAATATCACTGTTCTGTTTATATTTACGCTAATACACAGTATATTCTTTTCTCTCTTCCTCCTCCTCCTCCTCCTCTTCTCTTCTCATCTTTCTCCTTCCTTTCTTCTTACCCTTTCCATCCACTCCTTCATCTTCCGGCTCGTTTCTCTCCCTCTCCTTCATCATTCAACCTCTCATCTTTCATTCTCCTCCTCCTCCTCCTCCTCCTCCTGGCGCTCTTCACCTCCCTCCTGCTCTTCCTCGTTCCAGCGAATTAATGGCTAAACAAACACTGCATCACATACCAAGAGAAAAGGAAAAACATGACCTGGAGCTTTAAAACTGCACGCGACTGTGTGTGTGTGTGTGTGTGTGTGTGTGTGTGTGTGTGTGTGTGTGTGTGTGTGTGTGTGTGTGTGTGTGTGTGTGTGTGTGTGTGTGTGCTTTGCGTCATCATCCTGTACACACAAAATCTCACTCATCTTTGCCTCTCACACCTTTCTTTACATTCTACCTGTCTTGCATCTAAGAATATCGCTCCTTCTCCTATAATCTCAGCTGTCACCGCCTCACACCCGTTTTCCTCTTTTCCTCTTTCCACCTGTCCTCCTGAGCGTCCCGAAGACTCTTCCCACCTGTGTCATCTCACCTGTCCTCAGCTTATTCCATTTTTTTCTCTTTTCACCTATCACTTTCATGTACCTGACACGTCCCTCTCACCTTATCAATACGTATGATCTTAACGCCCCCCTCACACACACACACACACACACACACACACACACACACACACACACACACACACACACCTTTTCTCTCTTTACCTGTCTTGAACATTCCCCAACAGTTCCTTCCAGATATTCATCAGTTTCATTCTTTCATTAACCCAAAACACTCCATTGTCTGATGTTTCTCGTAATCTCTCTCTCTCTCTCTCTCTCTCTCTCTCTCTCTCTCTCTCTCTCTCTCTCTCTCTCTCTCTCTCTCTCTCTGAGCTGTCCTCTTCACTGCACTAATACCTTCTTGAATTTCATAACACCTGCCATCCCAAACACTACTTACCTGTAGCCCCCAGTACCCTTTTCCTCACTGCCTTTTACTTTCAATAGAATATGATAAAAAAAAAAAAAGGAAAAGACTGAGGTACTGGATAAAAAGTGTGGAAAATACAAGACCCATCTACTCATGATCTATATTCTTAAATGCTTCTTTCGTTCGGATTATTTTCTAAGGCAATAGAGATGGCTTAGTCTGGTTGTCAGGTGTGGTTTTCCTTTGGTGTTACAGAATATTTGCTACACTAACACTACATAGAATCATGAGAACATCTTTGAGCATTGCACTGCCTTCAGTACAGCTTGTTAGAAGTAATTGAGATAAGATCTTTAACGTTATTGGTCACTGGATGGATTTGGAGAGTGCAAGAGTCCAAGGTCTCCACCAATCACAGAGCTGAAAAAAATTGCATTAAAAAAATAATCTAAATTAAGGAAATATTCACATCAATTCACGTTAAGTATCACCACGCGACTGTGGACTGAAGTGTTTGTGGAGGATACAGAGGAAAGGGACGGCGAGAGTGTGCACCAGCCGCCGCTGATCAGGCTGAGACTGTGGACTGAAGTGCTCCACACCAGCAAAGCAACGCACGACGAGGAGCCTGGCAAGGCCGCACAGAACGCGCAAACTGACACCACCGCAGGGAACAGAGATCGACCGCACCATGGTGGGCAAGGAGAGAGGCAGTGCCGCAGAGGACACCAGGCCTTATAGCGCCACAGAAGACACCGAATCTGATAGTAGTGTACAAAACGGCGAGGCAAACATCGCTACAGACACTGAGGGAACCACGGAGCCTGGCGTCACTCAGGAACGCGAGAATGAAAAGACAGGAAGAGAGACGGGACGCTGATTTTTCCAGCAGTTTCTCCACTACCTGTCTTCCTTTACGCCCTTCACACTGTTCACAAGGAGGGAAGAGTCTGAAAGGCACGGGATCGTCAGGAAGAGTCCACAACATCTGCGACAACACCAAGAGGAA
>NC_087175.1:3765000-3772500 GCF_035594125.1 Scylla paramamosain | reverse complement strand
AAAAGTAAATAAATAAATAAAATAATATAGAACGCATAATTGGAGTCAGTTTGTGGTTACATGATTAATACTGAGAGAAGAATAGCATTAGTAATTATTTGAGGGATTACAAAAGAACCTTTCTGATTGGAGATTACAAAGGGTAGTTAGTGACGTAGAGTTTATATAGACAACATCGTGTAATTAAGGGTTAATCTCGATGCAGTTTTCATTTGATTAGTACCCAAGTTATATATAGAAAGAGAGGAGGGAAGGCTAAGTTTGTGATTTAGGTTGATTCCATAATTTTCCAAGGTTTATTACTGATCTCTCTCTCTCTCTCTCTCTCTCTCTCTCTCTCTCTCTCTCTCTCTCTCTCTCTCTCTCTCTCTCTTGAGTCTAAAGAAGAAAAAGTGAAATTTCTCATAACTGGAGGAAATGGATCATTAATTTTGCCCGTCATACGCTAAGGGTCGTTCCAAATTTAGTTTATATATTTCGTTTATTTTAATCTTTCTGAAATAAAATATATATCACGAATCATGAAAAAAGAAGGAGTGCCTGATAGATTTCTGAAACTTAATGCAAAATAACGCGTAATTTCTTACACCAATGATACGAGAGAGAGAGAGAGAGAGAGAGAGAGAGAGAGAGAGAGAGAGAGAGAGAGAGAGAGAGAGAGAGAGAGAGAGAGAGAGAGAGAGAGAGAGAGAGAGAGAGACACGAATATGATGATCTGTTTATCTGTCTTATTTTCCTAAACCATATTCCACAAAGCACTTCCAATCACATTCATGAAATCAGAAAAACAAAAATGAAAAAGTCATCATTTATCTATTTATTTTTCTACACCACACCCACAAAGTATTTCCGGTCCAAATATTAAAAACTACGAGAATAAGAAAAAAAACCCTATTATTTATTAATTTATTAATCATTGTATGCACGTCCTCAAGGTACCTCCATATCAAATGTATGAAATTATAATATTAAAGAAGAAAAGCCTTATTTATTCATGTATCTATTTATCTGATTTATTTTATTTATCTATCTATCTATCTATCTATCTATCTTTCTATACCATGTCTTCAAAGTCTTCCTACATGAAATACTTCAAATACGGAGAATACAAACGAAAAGAAAAAAAAAACACTATTTATTCATTTATCTATTTTTTCTGAGTAAATTTCTTGAAGCACTTCTGAATAAAATACATATTGTTTGGAAAATAAAGGAGAAAATCTAAATTACTTATCTATTTTTTTTAACCATATCCTTCACAAGAACATGCGAGTTAAATACAAAACGTTACAAGAAAAAAAAAGAAAAAAAAAAAACAAGATTACTTATTTATCTACTTTTTTTTTTAAACCATATCCCTCAAATTTCTTACGAATTAAATACAAAAACATTACAAGAATGATAATAAAAAAACAACGATTATTTATTCATTTATCTATTTTTTTATTCCGAAGTATATCCTCAAAGTTCTTCGAAACCGAGTCATTGAAATAAAATAAAAATCACCAAAAAAAACTCTTTATTTAATTCTTTTATCTACTTTTTGTATCTATGTATCTTATATTGTTGTATTTTTTGTATTGTATCTATTTTTTCTATTTTGTATTGAATCTATCTATTTCTGTACTGGATCTATCTAACCTATTATTTATCTAACCCTATTATTTACCTACTTCTCTAAAACCATAACCCTAAAAAAAAAAAATAAATAAATAAATAAAATAAATAAATAAAAAGATGAATAATACACGTGCTTCCAAATCAAACACATAAAATCCTTAAAAATACCTACAAATCAAATATAGAAGCCCCTCAAGTACTTCCCAATTAAACACACAAAAAAACACACAAGAGAGAAAGGCGACCAATGAGAGGAGCACGCACGCCACTTCAAAACAGGAAGGCCAATCACGGACGCCCACACGGCACAGATTAATTTCACAGCGAGTTAGGATTTGGTGAGAGGAAATAGAATAATGTAGCTAAACAAGGCGCTGCTCCTCTATCTCACCTGCGTTTCAATTAATATTCAAAAGTGCGCGGCATATCCTAATTAAATATTCACCTGATAGAATACAATACACCTGTACGATTCATTTTTTTTTATTTTATTATCATTGTATTAGGTAAAGTAGTGTGTGTGTGTGTGTGTGTGTGTGTGTGTGTGTGTGTGTGTGTGTGTGTGTGTGTGTGTGTGTGTGTGTGTGTGTGTGTGTGTGTGTGTGTGTGTGTGTGTGTGTGTGTGTGTGTGTGTGTGTGTGACTAAAGGATTATCTTGCTTTCAAATTAATTTCTCATTATTTCTATGGCAGGTGTGTGTCAGAGAGAGAGAGAGAGAGAGAGAGAGAGAGAGAGAGAGAGAGAGAGAGAGAGAGAGAGAGAGAGAGAGAGAGAGAGAGAGAGAGAGAGAGAGAGAGAGAGAGAGAGAGAGAGAGAGAGAGAGAGAGAGAGAGAGAGAGAGAGAGAGAGAGAGAGAGAGAGAGAGAGCATTATTATGAGGATATTGTTGACAATAACCACCATTGTCTACATTGTCTCTCTCTTTCTCTCTCTCTCTCTCTCTCTCTCTCTCTCTCTCTCTCTCTCTCTCTCTCTCTCTCTCTCTCTCTCTTGTCTGTCAGAACGAAATTAGATTAAGGTAACCATTTTAATAATCCCCAGGTACGAAACACACACACACACACACACACACACACACACACACACACACACACACACACACACACACACACACACACACACTGACAAACCCCTTTACACCGAACCTTTGAAAAGCAAAACACACACACACACACACACACACACACACACACACACACACACACACACACACACACACACACACACACACACACACACACAGAGAGAGAGAGAGAGAGAGAGACACGCGCGGACAATTGGAAAAAAAAGGGAGAAAAAAAAAACATGAATCGTATGTACCTTAATGACACTTCCATTCACAGGTACTGATCACTAATCAAGGGGCCACCTGGGGCACACCTGGCCGTTAATTAGTCACTCAGGTAGACATGAAGGTGCGAAAGATCATTTATTTACGTTTCAAGATTCATCATTCGTGTTTGTGAGAGAGAGAGAGAGAGAGAGAGAGAGAGAGAGAGAGAGAGAGAGAGAGAGAGAGAGAGAGAGAGAGAGAGAGAGAGAGAGAGAGAGAGAGAGAGAGAGAGTAGGAATATAAGGATAAAGTAACACGAAGGCTAGATAAACAGAAGAAGAACAAGAACAAGAAAAACAAGAACAACAACAACAACAACAACAACAACAACACCAACAACAAAAGAGGAAGAGGAATATGGATTACACACACACACACACACACACACACACACACACACACACACACACACACACACACACACACACACACACACACACACACACACACACACACACACACACACACAGAGAGAGAGAGAGAGAGAGAGAGAGAGAGAGAGAGAGAGAGAGAGAGAGAGAGAGAGAGAGAGAGAGAGAGAGAGAGAGAGAGAGAGAGAGTCAGGTGTGCTGTAATAAGGTTACTGTTCGTGCGGGCTTTTCTATTCCACGAATCTTTACTGATGTTATGAGAATCGCACCAAAAAGAAAACCTCTCTCTCTCTCTCTCTCTCTCTCTCTCTCTCTCTCTCTCTCTCTCTCTCTCTCTCTCTCTCTCTCTCTCTCTTTCTGCGGGTGAGAGCAAATAGGAACGAAAGTTTTTGCACTACATACTTGGATACTTGGCAGGAGGAGGAGGAGGAGGAGGAGGAGGAGGAGGAGGAGGAGGAGGAGGAGGAGGAGGAGGAGGAGGAGGAGGAGGTGGAGGAACAAAATGGAGGAACAAACAACAGCAGACAAGTTGATCCTCACTAAACTATTTGTGATAAACTACACAATCTAAACTGAAGTGAGAAACATGGGAGGGAGGCTCAAAGTGGAGGAGGAGGAGGAGGAGGAGGAGGAGGAGGAGGAGGAGGAGGAGGAGGAGGAGGAGGAGGAGGAGGAGGAGTAGAACAACAACAACAACAACAACAGAAGGAGAGAGAGAGAGAGAGAGAGAGAGAGAGAGAGAGAGAGAGAGAGAGAGAGAGAGAGAGAGAGAGAGAGAGAGAGAGAGAGTCACACACACACACAAACACACACGTAGAACAGGGGACTAGATGTGGATTTTCGTATAAGACAAGTCATACATATTCTACAGCAAACTGGTTGTCGGCACCTCTGGGAAGAATACAGAGAAGGAAGACGAAGAGGAAGAGGAGGAGGAAGAGGAAGAGGAAGAGGAAGTGGAGGAGGAGGAGGAGGAAACCGTTCTTCATATTCCCTCCAAGTCTTTCTCTCTGCCACACTGAATCTTGCTCAATCTTCAGGCAACGCGGTCCATCTCCCGTTTTCTGTTCGCGACGTGAAAAGGGTGACTCAGCTAGCGAGGGCGAGAGGCAAGTGCGGTGCGCGATGTGATTCTTACCACTCTCACTCTCTCGCTCTTCCTGGCTTCGTATGGACAGAGGGAGAGGCGCAATTTGCTTGAGTGGGTGAGAGGAATAGTTGGAAAAATGCTGAGGGTTCGTGTTTTCCTTTCTTTCCTCTAATTTTTTGTGGCTTTGAAGTGTCTGCTAATGATTCTATCGGTTTCATTGCTCTATCTTGCCTGAATTTGTTCGTTCTTTCGCTGTGACAAGTAACAATTATTAACATCAGAAACGCTGCACAAACTATTTAAAACCTCATAAAAAGAAAGAAAAAATGTGATTAAAAGAGCGCATCCTTGAATTTTTAGCTAGTGCAGTGTTTAGGGCAGGACGTGGAGCAAAATATAAATGTTTCTGAATGGTTTGTGATTAAGGTACTGTTCGGAATAGCAGTGAAAGGGTTAATGCATTGATAACCTTATTCTACTCTTCTTTAGTTCGTTATTCTGTTTGGTATCATTCTGTTGGTGTGTCTTTCTTCATAATCTTATTGGTATCACTGTTCTACTAGTTTGTTATTTTGTTGTTATTCTTCTATTCTTCTTCTTTTGGTCTGCCTTGGTCCATTATTCTATTGTTATTATCCTACTGTTCTATCGTACTTCATTATTTCATTACCATCAGATCCTCTTCATTATTTTCAGTTTCTCAAAGTCATACAGATTGGTTAAAGAGTTCCAAAGTCTGATGTGTGTGTGTGTGTGTGTGTGTGTGTGTGTGTGTGTGTGTGTGTGTGTGTGTGTGTGTGTGTGTGTGTGTGTGTGTGTGTGTGTGTGTGTGTGTGTGTGTGTAAAAAAATATTCTAAATTGGAATGAACGCTAAGAGGAGGTGAAATGAGTAAAGAGCTCTTGGAGGAGGAGGAGGAGGAGGAGGAGGAGGAGGAGGAGGAGGAGGAGGAGGAGGAGGAGGAGGAGGAGGAGGAGGAGGAGGAGGAGGAGGAGGAGGAGGAGGAGAAAGCAATAGGAGGTGGAGGAGAATTAAGATTTGTGAAAAGGAAGTGGTGTTAGCGGAGAAAGGTGTGTGTGTGTGTGTGTGTGTGTGTGTGTGTGTGTGTGTGTGTGTGTGTGTGTGTGTGTGTGTGTGTGTGTGTGTGTGTGTGTGTGTGTGTGTGTGTGTGTGTGTGTGTGTGTTCTCCTCCTTCTTGGTTCAGTATCAAGTTGTATATACTCGTATGTATACAGAAGAAGAAGAAGAAGAAAAATGATGAGGAGGAGGAGGAGAAGGAAGACGATAATAGTAATAATAATAATAATAATAATAATAATAATAATAATAATAATAATAATAATAATAATAATAATAATAATAATAATAATAAAAGAATAAGAATAGAAGAAAATCACACACACACACACACACACACACACACACACACACACACACACACACACACACACACACACACACACACACACACACACACACACACACAGATTTCCATTTTTTGGGGGTGACAAAACTAACGTGTATGGAATATACTATGTGTGTGTGTGTGTGTGTGTGTGTGTGTGTGTGTGTGTGTGTGTGTGTGTGTGTGTGTGTGTGTGTGTGTGTGTGTGTGTGTGTGTGTATCATCTGACAGGTTCATCAACTATGTGTGCTTATGCTGTGTCGATGATGATGTGCGTGTGTGTGTGTGTGTGTGTGTGTGTGTGTGTGTGTGTGTGTGTGTGTGTGTGTGTGTGTGTGTGTGTGTGTGTGTGTGTGTGTGATACATGTACACAACGCGCCATCATTCCTCACAATCCTGACTCATATTCCGGTGCAAGGCTCAAAATTTCTCTCTCTCTCTCTCTCTCTCTCTCTCTCTCTCTCTCTCTCTCTCTCTCTCTCTCTCTCTCTCTCTCTCTCTCTCTCTCTCTCGGTATCCACTCTTATCAGCTCTTTCAATAATTCCCTTTTTCTCCTTTTTCGTCTTTTTATTTTATTTTCCTCTTCTTCTCCTCCTCCTCTTTCTGATTCTTATCCAGTTTCATTCACTTCTATTTTTACCCTTTTCCTCATTCCCTCATCCATTCATTTTCGATTTTCTCCTTAATAACCTATCAATTTTCCATCTCTCTCTCTCTCTCTCTCTCTCTCTCTCTCTCTCTCTCTCTCTCTCTCTCTCTCTCTCTCTCTCTCTCTCTCTCTCTCAATATAGATGAGGTAATTCTTTATTCAGGGACTTTCTTAAACTTTCCTTCACTCTTCAAGTCGAGGTGCAAATCTTATATTGGATGTAAAGTTGATTTTGACGATGCCGCAGAGGGCTCAGTTGTCTGTCTGTCTGTTTGTCTGTCTGTTTGGCTGTCCGTTTGGCTGTTTGTCTAGCTGTCTTTAACTCAGATTAACTCGCTCTTCATCTGCCTGCTTGCTGTCTGTCTTTCTATTCATTTGTATCGCTGTCTGTCTGTCTCTCTCTCTCTGGCTGTCTTACTGTCTGTTTACCTGTCTGCCTGTCTGTCTGTCCTGATATTTGTCTGATTGCTTGTTTACTTATCTATTTGGTTGTCTGTTTTTTTTTTTTTTTTGTTTGTCTAGCTGTCTCTAGCTGTCTGTTTATCTATTCTTAGCTATTTACCTCGTTGTCTGTCAAGGTGTCTGGCTGTCTCCCTTTCCGTTTGTCTGGCGTCTGTCTATGTGAGCGTCTAGTTTTCTCTTAGTTTGTCTGACTGTCTATCTGGTTCTTTGTCTTCCTGTCTGTTTATCTGGCTCTCTTTCCACCTGTCTGTCTGTCTATGTCTGTTTATCTGGCTCTTTTCTATCTATCTGTTTGCCTGTCTGTTTGCATGTCTGTCTGTTTATCTGTCCCTTTACAATCTGGCTCTTTTTCTACCTTAATGTCTCTGTCTGTCTGTCTGTCTGTCTGGTTCTTTGTCTAGCTGTCTGTTTGCATGTCTGTCTATCTGTTAGCTGTCTGTCTTTGTCTGTATCTTTACAATCTGGCTCTTTGTCTGTTTTTCTGGTGTCTGTCTGCCTGGCTCCCCGCCCAGCTGCCTGTGTGGTGATCCCTCATGCTGTCTCTTTGGCTGGCTGGCTGGCTGAGTGACT
>NC_087175.1:3750000-3760000 GCF_035594125.1 Scylla paramamosain | reverse complement strand
AGAGAGAGAGAGAGAGAGAGAGAGAGAGAGAGAGAGAGAGAGAGAGAGAGAGAGAGAGAGAGAGAGAGAGAGAGAGAGAGAGAGAGAGAGAGAGAGAGAGAGAGAATGTGTGTGTGGTTGGAAGAAAGAAAAATAAGCCATTGATAAGGGCAAGGCGAAATTAGTACGTGGACACACACACACACACACACACACACACACACACACACACACACACACAGAGAGAGAGAGAGAGAGAGAGAGAGAGAGAGAGAGAGAGAGAGAGAGAGAGAGAGAGAGAGAGAGAGAGAGAGAGAGAGAGAGAGAGAGAGAGAGAGAGAGAGAGAGAGAGAGAGAGAGAGAGAGAGAGAGAGAGAGAGAGAGAGAGAGAGAGAGAGAGAGAGACTCAATAGGAAACTCTACAGCCACCATTACACTTTTTAATGAGACTTTACTCATAAGCATTATTTACTGGCTTCTTTTTTGAGGCTGCTCTTCCCCCACTCAGACGCGGCAGGAAGACCAGAGAGAGAGAGAGAGAGAGAGAGAGAGAGAGAGAGAGAGAGAGAGAGAGAGAGAGAGAGAGAGAGAGAGAGAGAGAGAGAGAGAGAGAGAGAGAGAGAGAGAGAGAGCAAACTGACGAAAAAAAAAGAGAGGTAGAGATTCACAAACTGTACCAACAATCCTAGCGGTGGGTTGGTTTCTGGTCCAATCTAAGTTTGTGGGACGGCAGGAAGTGTAAACACGATAAGAAGGGACCGTCTCGCGTGAGTGGCGGCAGCAGCTTCAAGTCTCCTCGATATTCCAGGCGTCTGAGGCAGCGCTAGGTTGCTACCCCCGTGGCGCGAAGACCCACACGTTGGCCCGTCCTTAGCAGGTGGTGGTCGCTTGAGAATATCTATCGAGGTTCCATATTCAGCGCGAGGATAATCTTGGGCAGCTGGTGGTCGTTTCATAACACGAGCCGCGGCCGAGGGACAATCTCATTATGACAACAAGTCAACTCAAGGACGGTGTTGCGTTGCGTTGCCTGTGTTGCCTCTCTCTCTCTCTCTCTCTCTCTCTCTCTCTCTCTCTCTCTCTCTCTCTCTCTCTCTCTCTCTCTCTCTCTCTCTCTCTCTCTCTCTCACTTTCCGCCCCCGCACCACAAATGACAGCTCTTGTGAACGGGTTCTTATCTCGCCTCGACAGCCTCGTTTGCTTGAGGTGTGAGAGGCGTACTGGATTAAAAAGAGAAGTGTCTAGCCGGGTGAAAAGTGCCCCGGCGCCTCTTCACTCCTGCACCGTGTTATTGAAGCTCTGAATGCTGCAAACTAGAGGAGAAGTGGGTTAAAAAGACGCCTAAACTCACGTACAGGCAAAGGTAAGTGGTTGGATTGTTAAAAATGTATCGTCACTTTTTTTTTCTCCCTCTAGGACAGTTTGGCGGAGATGGTGAATGCATGGAGGAGGCGGCGGAGGAGGCGGAGGAGGAGGAGGAGGAGGAGGAGGAGGAGGAGGAGGAGGAGGAGGAGGAGGAGGAGGAGGAGGAGGAGGAGGCATAAGGTGTTAAAAAGTTACCTGAAGTTGTCTAAGGCACAGAGTTAGGTAAAAATTGATGTGCAGTGAGGTAAAATGTGCCGCGCCTCCACTCTCCACCACCACCACCATTTGGCAAAGACGGGAATGCTGGGAAACTAGGAATGAAGGAAACAGAAAGCATAATTTTAAAACCATCTCAAGCCAAGTACAGGTAGGTGGAAGTAAGCGTCTTGTCAGGTGAAAAGAACTTTTACTCCTGTAGTGTCTGTCAGTCAGGTAACGTTACACCTGTGAAGCGAGAGGAATGCTTTACTTCACTCGCTCACACTGCCAATCAGGTGCGCGTCTCTACACCTGCGAATTGAGAGTTTATTTATTCAATGAGAGCCTGGGGAAGGGGATTTGAAGGTATTCTGTTCCTGTGCTATGTTAGGAAATAAACTGTGCGTCTGTGTGTGTGTGTGTGTGTGTGTGTGTGTGTGTGTGTGTGTGTGTGTGTGTGTGTGTGTGTGTGTGTGTGTGTGTGTGTGTGTAAGGGCGTTTCTCATCAGTTTCCTATTTTTTCTTCTCTATTCTACGTTTTTTCCCCTTTATCAGTCCATTTCCCTCCTCTTATTCTATATCTTGATTCACACCTCCTTCCATCACATCCTTTTCCCTCCTCCTTATCTCCCCTGGTCATCGCTCCCCTCCCCCTCGTCATTCACTTATCTGGGTGCACTTATTCCCGTTGTTTACATTGCCCTTGATTCTTGAGTCACAATGTCCTCGCCAGCAGTTCTGAAGGGGCCTGACTCACCATCGTCCACCGCTGCGCCTTGTGTCCAAAAGAGCGTTTAAATCCTAACTTTGCCTTCCAGTAAACTTGGCCCAAATACAGAGAACTCTCCTTAACTTCCCTCAAATGAAGCAAAACTTAAGGCAAATCGCACGCAACTTTGCCAAAACTCAGGTGCCCGTAATAGTCTTCTAGGGAAAAGGTAAATTTTGACCTATTTAAGTTACTATTTTCACTACTACTACTATTACTACTACTACTACTATTTGATCTGTGACACTACTACTTTTACTGCAACTGCCATTACTGTTTGATCTGTGAAACTATTATTTTTACTATTTCATGTATAACATTACCACCACTACTGCTACTGCTGCTGCTATTACTGCTACTTTTCAATTGTCTTTAAATAAGTTCTGAATATCAAAGAGCACGTTTTATTTATATTCAATTGTACCTTGACATCAAAAGAGCCAGCTACACACGTCAGGATCTCTCTCTCTCTCTCTCTCTCTCTCTCTCTCTCTCTCTCTCTCTCTCTCTCTCTCTCTCTCTCTCTCTCTCTCTCTCTCTCTCTCTCTCTCCCACGCACTATCTATTTGCATTCATGTATATTTTAACTAATCAAATTTATAAGCCGAGATGAACTGCAACACCGCTAGAAAATTGCCTCCAAACGGAATAGAAAAAGACCAACTATTCAGAGAGAGAGAGAGAGAGAGAGAGAGAGAGAGAGAGAGAGAGAGAGAGAGAGAGAGAGAGAGAGAGAGAGAGAGAGAGAGAGAGAGAGAGAGAGAGAGAGAGTACAATAGGAAAAGGTACCTGGCTGGATTGCTTGTAGAAAACCGTCACAAACAAAGATCAAAACGCAATATTGGTGGCAGCTGTGGGATTGCCTACGTACGAGGCTGGAAATAAGAAATACGGCAAAAAACAGGGAACGACGTATACACACACACACACACACACACACGTACGTACGGAAGGATTACCGCCCCACATATAAAAGGCATCGAAAATTCTCACTCACACACAAACACACACCAAAACATGTAATGGAAAGCAACAGTGGCGGGATTACACTAGGAAAAGATCATCATGAATGGAGATCCGAACATACATTGGTGGCAGCGGTGGGATTACGCGGACACACGACCACTGCGGTATACAAGTTTTTTTTTTTTTTTCCTAAGTGCGCGCGTGTGAGGAGGAAGAAGAAGAGGAGGAGGAGGATGGGGACTTACCGTGAGCACCGTCTTGGGGAGGTGGCGGTCGTCCTCCTCCGTGATCTGAGTCTCATGCAATGCCCTTGGGAAGTACGGCGCGTGTTCATTTCTATCACCGACTTGCACCAGGACGCGCGCTTGGCTTCCCTCGCCGCTGCTGCCTCGGACCTCCACCACCAACTCGCACTGGAAGGGAAAGGAAAAGAGTTTGTATTATCTGGTGTTTCTATTACTTGGTCTTTCTGGTTCTGTTACTCGTGCTGTGTGCCCTACTACCATGACCCGTATTGTTAGGCGAATACTTGGTGCATAACAATATTGCTTAACATTTCTTTGGTTTGTCTTACGTTGAACAGGCTAAGAAGGAAGCTACCACAGTTTTCCTTAGTGTTTTCATCGTTTTATTTACACTACTGGTTCTACTAACATGAGGCGTAATCTGATAATTTTGTAGGTTTGTCTCTTACGTTTAACAAGGTGAAGGAAGATAATGAGTTTTTCAGGAGCGTTTTCATGATTCTATTGATTTACCATTGCTGTTGTATTTATTATTTGCTCTTCCCACAGACTATTTCTTCTTCTACCAACATGAAGCGTAATCCAATAATTTTGTAGGTTTGTCTCTTACGTTTAACAAGGTGTGAAGGAAGATAATGAGTTTTTCAGGAGCATTTTCATGATTCTGTTGATTTACTATTACTGTTGTACGTATTATTTGCTCTTCCTGCTTCCATTACTACTACTGCTGATGGTGGTCTTGCTACGCACCACGAACCATATTCCTTGACAGTAAGTTTATCTCAAACATTCAGTTACTGATATTTTTAGGAGTGCTTTCATCATTCTATTAGTAATTTACCACTACCTCTTGTCTTATTACCATGAAGTGTGTTTGTTTTTATCTTTATCAACTATCAGCAACGTTCCAGTAAATAAAATAGTCTACTACTAAAATAAAATAGTACTACTACTACTACTACTACGACTACTACTACTACTACTACTACTACTACTACTACTACTACTACTACTGCTGCTGCTGCTGCTGCTGCTGGTGCCACCACTATGCAAGTATCTATTGGATGTTCTGGCGCGGATCTCCAAGCTTGGTGTTATCTTAAAGTCGTGTGTTGAGAGAGAGAGAGAGAGAGAGAGAGAGAGAGAGAGAGAGAGAGAGAGAGAGAGAGAGAGAGAGAGAGAGAGAGAGAGAGAGAGAGAGAGAGAGAGAGAGAGAGAGAGAAGGGAAACTGTGAACAAGCAACAAAGGAGGCGAATGCGAGATAATGTATTTTGAGGTCAGGGGAAAATAGTTGCTCAAAGTAGGGAGGAGGAGGAGGAGGAGGAGGAGGAGGAGGAGGAGGAGGAGGAGGAGGAGGAGGAGGAGGAGGAGGAGGAGGAGGAGGAGGAGGAGGAGGAGGAGGAGGAGGAGGAGGAGGAGGAGGAGGAAGAAGAAGAAGAAGAAGAAGAAGAAGAAGAAGAAGAAGAAGAAGAAGAAGAAGAAGAAGAAGAAGAAGAAGAAGAAGAAGAAGAAGAAGAAGAAGAAGAAGAAGAAGAAGAAGAAGAAGAAGAATGAAAAGTAAACAGGAAATTAAGGAAAGGATAATGCAACAACAAACATAAGATAAGAGCAAGAGAATGAAGAAAACACGAAAAAATAAGAAAGGAGGAGGAGGAGGAGGAGGAGGAAGTGGAGGAGGAGGAGGAAGAAGACACATAACTCAATGAAATTACCGACACCAATACAATTATCGATAGGAATGTGTGTGTGTGTGTGTGTGTGTGTGTGTGTGTGTGTGTGTGTGTGTGTGTGTGTGTGTGTGTGTGTGTGTGTGTGTGTGTGTGTGTGTGTGTGTGTGTGTCATCCGATACCCCGAAGGAATAGTGAGAAGTTTCGATAAAGTCAACATTTTTGCCGATAAGAAGAAGAAATATGAAAGCAGAGATAAAATACAAAAGAAAAGGAACACACCCACACACACACACACACACACACACACACACACACACACACACACACACACACACACAAGCGGCAGGAAAGTGAAAATTGAAACAAAAAATAGAAGATAAAAAGATAAAAAGAACTGATGTAATATTGGCAACTAAAAGAGAAAAAAGAGCGAAACGGCGGGATTGAGAGAGAGAGAGAGAGAGAGAGAGAGAGAGAGAGAGAGAGAGAGAGAGAGAGAGAGAGAGAGAGAGAGAGAGAGAGAGAGAGAGAGAATCAGATATGTCCCTTAATCAACTTGTGAGAAAGTGTGAAGTAAGAAACAGCTGATAAAGAAGAGAAGAATAGAAGGAAACATGAGAAGAGAGAAAGAGAGAAAGATACATGTTGATAAATAATAAAGATACAAAAATATACTGCAAAGAGAATAGTAGTAGTAGTAGTAGTAGTAGTAGTAGTAGTAGTAGTAGTAGTAGTAGTAGTAGTAGTAGTAGTAGTAGTAGTAGAGTTACATATGACACTAGTATTAAGTGTTTTGATGTGTAAATGTGATAAATGACCTCAAATAAATAGACAATATTATTCATAAATAAATAAAACGTTTCCATTACAATGCATTAGATGGAACCTTTGTGTCTGTCTCTTTGCTTGTAATTTTCCGGCAAGCTCCCCCCTCTCAACTCTCTCTCTCTCTCTCTCTTTCTCTTTCTCTCTCTCTCTCTCTCTCTCTCTCTCTCTCTCTCTCTCTCTCTCTCTCTCTCTCTCTCTCTGACTATTTTTCCATCTATTTCCATCCACCATCTTTATCCAGCACATATTTCAATTTTCCTGCCTTGCCAAATTCTTCACTTTCTCTTCACCTTTACCTTTTCTCTTTATCTCTTTCACTTCTCGCTTCTGGCCCTAACCACCTACTCTCTCTCTCTCTCTCTCTCTCTCTCTCTCTCTCTCTCTCTCTGATATTCCAGGTAACACATTCGCTACCCGACTGTGGCTTAACCTAAACTTTCCACGTATGCAAGCCTTTCCCAGGTAAGCGACGCACCTACCCCGCTTGTCATTCCTCCTACCTGTCTATAATTAAGTTCTGAAAGGTACACACGTTCAATTACATCTCCGGGACAACGCAATCATTTTAACTCCACTTGACAAATTCGCCTCATCAACTCTCCTGGTTTAATTGAGTGTCTCCAGTCTCTTACAGGGTGAGGTAATATTGCAAATCGTGTTCTCGTCTGTCTTCTCTGTTTGCCAAGTGAATGATCTGTTCAAGTTAGATCGTCGCATGTTAACACGTTGCTCATAATACATCAACTGGTAAAAGAAAAGAAAAATATATTCTCATGGTTCTAATACGTGGTTTGTGCAACTTACTTATGCAAGACTTTGGTTATAGCTTCAATCTTTCGTCTTCAACTTTGAATTCACTTCCAAATTTGACAACTCTCTGTATATGTGCTGTTAAAATTTCTGCCACTGTTCAAAAACCTCTCAAAATTCTAATGCGTGTTTTGTCCACCATAATAACGCAAGAGTTTGGTGCTTCCTTCACTCTTTCATGTTGAGCCGTACTCTTCTAAACCTGACCATTACTTGTTAACTTACTGTCAGCAATATTTTCACAGCTCAAGAACCTTTAAAAACTTTCGTTTATCTTCTATCAAACGTACTAATGCAGGAGTTCAATAATATCCTCACTCTTTTATCTTCAACTGTAAACTCTGCTATTTCAAATCTGAGTATTACACGTTAACCCTTTACCAGTAGTACTTTAACTTCTCTAGAACATCTAAAAGCTTTTATACGAGCTCTGTAAAGCTTCATGATTCAAGAGTTAGTCTGTTTGTTCACTTACAATTTTTATTTTTTTTGTTTGACCACATGTAATTCCTTTAAAAATATGGCTAAAATGCTTACAAACACACAAAATATTCACCGATGTGTACTGTATAAGTTAATAATGCAAAGAATATAATATTAACCTCATTATTTCATCTCCAGTGGCAAACAGCACCATGGAAACTCTTGTCCAATACAGCCATGATGCTTAAGTTGAGTAATACGTATGAGAATAATTTAGTTTAGTTTTTCTTTATAAGCATTACAGTTATATTGAGGAAGAGGTCACATGCAGTACTTTGCCAATGAAGATGAAACAGTGCGATTATTACCGTATTCTACCACTGTTAAGCTGGGTACTACACTTATAAGATACTGAGTTATGTCTTCTTTTTAAACAAGAATACGACACTGACTTCACATTTCACCTTCAATGGCAAACTACCACACACACACACACACACACACACACACACACACACACACACACACACACACACACACACACACACACACAGGATCCTACATTTGTTTGTGTTTTCAGTCTTCAGGGTACCAAGAACGCTTCAAAGGATGGTCCACACTTAGAATATTTGGAGGGCTCGATAGTTTGTCTTTCTCAGAGTGCAGCTCACTTTAAAGATGAATGTATCAGTAAGCTGGGGATGCACGGCTCAAATATCTATTCTTCGGATCACCCCGGATATTGTTACAGAATATTCACCAGCATATTCCATGTTTCATACCGCGCCCTCTCTCTCTCTCTCTCTCTCTCTCTCTCTCTCTCTCTCTCTCTCTCTCTCTCTCTCTCTCTCTCTCTGTCAGTTCCAGTGGTATTTGTAGGCATTTTATTGTGCTTTTTTTGTGATCTTTTTCATTCCATTCGTGGTTTAAAAGTCCGATTTTTATTTCCATTTCCATTTCTCTCTCTCTCTCTCTCTCTCTCTCTCTCTCTCTCTCTCTCTCTCTCTCTCTCTCTCTCTCTCTCTCTCTCGTACATTCCCATTCTTATCGCACTCCTATTCCTCATTCCTTTCCTCCCGCCTCCCACACCTTCCCTTCCTTTCCCCTCGTTTGCTCTTTCCTAACCTGCCTCACTCACTCCAAACATTTATTCTGCCTCGCTCTCCCTTCCTCCTCCTCCTCCTCCTCATCTTCCTCCTCTTCTTCTTCTTGCCCTTTACTTTACTACCTTCTCTTCCTCCTCTATTTAATCTATCTCCGCAATCTGTATTTTTCTTCCTTTCTTCGTTATTCTTTATTTTTTTCCCTCTTCTTTACTCTTGTGTCTTATTATAATGTCTTTTCTTCCTACTCCATTTAATCTTTCTCTTCATCCTCTATTTCTCATCTTCCTTTCTTCGTTACCGTTTTTTTCTCTCATAGTTTCATTTCATCAATCTCTCTTATACACTAATCTTCCTCCTCTTCCTCTTCTTCTTCCTCCTTCTTCTCTTTCTATTCCATTTAATCTTTCTCTTCACTCAATATTTCTCATCTTTTCTTCATTACCGTTTCTTTCTTTCATGCTTTCCTTCCCTCATTCTCTCTTACACATTCCTTCTCTTCCTCCTCCTCCTCCTTCTCTTTCTCCTCCATTTAATCTTTCTCTTTACTCAATATTTCTCATCTTTCCTTCTTCATTACCATTCTTTTTTCATCCTTTCATTCCCCTCTTCTCTCTTACACACTAATCCTCCTCCTCCTCTTCCTCTTCCTTCTCTTCCTCCTTCCTTTAATCCTTCTCCTCTATTTCTCATCCTCTCTTCTTTCCTTTCCTTTCTTTAACCTTGTCTCTCTCAGGCACTCACTTTTCGTTCTCCTCCTCCTCCTCCTCTTCCTCCTCCTCCTCCTCCTCCTTACCTGCTGTGTTTCTTCATAATCCAAGGGTCGCTGGAGGGAAAGTACACCTGTGGAGGGATGGAGGAAAAATCTTCCCTCCTCGTTTCCCTCCTTGATTCGAAAGCTGACCTTCTCACCTGTGTAAAGAGAGAGAGAGAGAGAGAGAGAGAGAGAGAGAGAGAGAGAGAGAGAGAGAGAGAGAGAGAGAGAGAGAGAGAGAGAGAGAGAGAGAGAGAGAGAGAGAGAGAGAGAGAGAGAGAGAGAGAGAGAGAGAGAGAGAGAGAGAGGAAGGGCATCAATTAATAGTCAGTAATTAAATAAAAGCATAACACATCAACAAACCTCTCTCTCTCTCTCTCTCTCTCTCTCTCTCTCTCTCTCTCTCTCTCTCTCTCTCTCTCTCTCTCTCTCTCTCTCTCTCTCTCTCTCTCTCTCAATATTTCTGCCAAGCTAACTGGTACTCCATTTCTTCCTCCTTTTATTCCTCCTGTTCCTCCTCCTCCCCCTCCTCCTCCTCTTCCGCCTACTCTTCTTCCCCCTCCGCTTTAATTTTCTCTCCCCCTCTCCCTTCTTCCCTCGTGCTGTGAATTAACGATTAGAAAACACCAATACCATTTTTTTAAGTATATATGTGTGTGTGTGTGTGTGTGTGTGTGTGTGTGTGTGTGTGTGTGTGTGTGTGTGTGTGTGTGTGTGTGTGTGTGTGTGTGTGTAAATAAAGTTCAACGTCCTTGATATCTAACACACACACACACACACACACACACACACACACACACACACACACACACACACACACACACACACACACACACACACACACACACACACACCTTTCTTAATCAACCAATCAGCGTGCAATATCAA
>NC_087175.1:3740000-3745000 GCF_035594125.1 Scylla paramamosain | reverse complement strand
TAAAAAAAAATATGGAAGCAGAACGTAGCCAACATGAATTCATGTCCCTACATAAAACACGGTCGTCTATTTCCATCCATCACCTACAACCATAAATTTGTCTAATCTTCTTTCAAAGCTCCCTAATGACGCGGCACTAACAACCTGATTGCGGATTTATTCCAGTCATCTACCCCTCTACTTCATAACTTTTTTTTATCTAACTTTATCGAGCTTGAACCAGTTACTTCATGTCCCGTCCTGGCTATGACTACCACCATGAAAACACTGCTGAAAGCCTTAATAACTTCCACTGCAGCGTGTTAAAGTCGAGATGAGACAGCATGCAATCCACCGCAACAGACGCCTTCCATACTTACATCATAAAGAAATAAAAAGTATCCCTGCACGAGGTATTATACATTTTCGTGCAATACTCGGCCCATCATTCCTTTACCAACACTGTAAGTCAATAACAAAAATAGGAGGTAAATGTGCACTGGCATTGTTTCTGTATCCTTGTGACTGAACACTATCCACACTGCTTCCATTTATTCTTACTCTGTACATGCACCTACACGTGGCTGCAGCATAAAGGAGATCAAGAAAGCAAGTTCTTCTTTCCTTCTCATTTCCATTTCCCTCGTATTCCAGGAAATTGTACAGTAAATGAAAAAAAAGTGTTGATATTTTCTCCCACCAGCGTGAATTAATACACCTGTTGTGATAGTTATTATTTTTTCACTGCACTTTGACCGAGGGAAAGAAAACGTGATTTTTTTTTTCTTTTTCAGCCTCATTTGTGCAGCAGTAAATGTAATACAGTGACCCAAATGAAAAAATACCGTCTACACTTATTTTCAGTGCATCTGTAGATTACTTCCACTCGCTATTTCTTTTTATAAACTGTATATTAATTTGATCAGAACTCAGAACAAATGAAAAAAAATAAAATAAATAAAATAGTCTTCTTTTTTTCTACACTGACTATTTTGCTTAGACAAGAATTGAGGATGAAAAATGAAAACTAGTCTTTGGCAGCACCGAGACGAGTAAATTTATGAAGACGCATGGCAGACTCCCACAGATTGGCACCTTTCACACGGGGACTGGCCTGGTGGCTCGCTGCAGCTTCCCTTGTGTGATGTTTTTACCGCATTTTTACTCTTATAGATGCCTCGATATTTCCCTTCTTGCCTGCTGGGAAATCAGTGAATTGTGACAAGGGAACAACACCGTTTACTGGCGGCGAGGGTTACAGGAGAGCACTACTTCGCCTACACAGACACCGCAAGGCAGGATCGAACCAGCAACCTGCATGTACAGAGTCGAGAGGTCTAGATTTGTTTACTGGAATGGCCGCCTTTTGTTGACATCGAGATCACTGTTATGGTTTGGATGGAGGAGGAGGAGGAGGAGGAGGAGGAGGAGGAGGAGGAGGAGGAGGAGGAGGAGGAGGAGGAGAAGGAGGAGGTTAATTTCAACTTTGCTAAGCCATAAAAATACACATTTCAGAGATTAATAAAAAAAAGGTCTCTTAAAAGTTGTAGATGGTTGTGAGAAAGACTAATTGACATCGAAAGGGTTAATAACAAGACGTGGTCGGCGAAAAGTAAAAGACTATTTATAATTATGAAGCAGAGTGGTAGATAGATGGACCAGCCTCAACAATCAAGTAGTTAGTGTCGAGTCATTAGGGAGCTTTAAAAGATGAGACATTTATGGATTGGACTGTGATGGAGATGACCAGGAATGTTTGACACGGGCACTGCCACGTGTAGACCTGATGGCTTCCTGCAGCTTCCCTTACTGACTTGTTATTTTTCATTTTTGTTTTTACGCAACGGTTTTATTTCTTCACTGCAAAAATATATCACTGAAAATTTTGTATAATCTGTTGAAGCACCTGTGATGATTTTTATTCTTTTAAACTACTCTATTATTTATTACTTAAGGGGAGAACAGAAAAAAAGTGTGTGACCTCCACGGAACACAAAGGTGATGACAAGGAAAACAGGAAGTTCATTTTGTCTTTTTACGCCCCAGGAACATTTATGAGTGCTTTGCACCAGTATCTAATAATTTATAGGTACTGAAGGGGAAAATTTCTTATTATTACGATCTTACTATTATTATTATTATTATCATTATTATTAGCTATTATTATCATTATCATCATCATTACTACTATTGTTATTATAATCCCAATGAATTCTGTATAATGATATACGTTGGACGCTATCTGTTTCCTCTCTGGCTCATTAACTGTTCATTACTGCTTGAGGCGCTTCCACAACATGATGTATTTAACAAACCCAGCTGTATAAATGTACCGCGCAGACTAGAGCGTCGTCTTGTGGCGGCTCTTTTGATGTGTTGATGTGTGGGTGGTGATAAGGGCGGCGGAATCACTCCTTGTAGCCTCGCTGTTTATTTGATGCAGAGAATATTCGTGAAGGGTGCCCACGCTTCAGGGTTGGTGCTCATCTCCCCCAAGGCCGACTCTCTTGGTATAATGTATGTATATATTCGGTGAAATACACATTAAATAAATTTGTGTTTAATTGAATGGAAGGGTTGTTAATCCCACTTTCCCCGTTTTTATTTTTATTTTGTTTATTTATTTTATTTATTTTATTTTTCTTGCATGCTGGTGTTTGTGAGCGCTTCAAGCAATGACTGTTTGTGCCGTACTGCATATCAAACTGAATGCAAGACTAAGGGAAGTTTTAGCGGCGCATTTCTTGACTTCTGACCATCACTGCACCATAATTCCATCCATCCACAACCCATTCGAAGCTTTACTGCAGTGCCTTAAAGTGTCTTACCTGCTTAATATAACAGTGAATTGAATATAAAGGTAAATTCATGCGGCGTATTTCTTGATTTCTCACGATCACTGTTATGGAGTCTCTTTGAAGCTTTAGTGCAGTGAATGGAAAATTAAGACAAAGTTCGTGCAGTGCTTCTTGATTTCCGACCACCACTGTACAAAAGACTCACAGCCACACTCCCTTAGTACAGTGACTTTCAGTGTTACAAGTTCCCTATCGCAGTGAATGGCAAATTAAGGGATGTTCGATGCAGGTGTTTCTAGATTTCTGTGTTGCAGCGGAGAGTCACACCTGCCGTCCCCTTGTCTGAATAGCTAGATGGAAAGTACTGGGAAGAATTGCAAGGGAAGTGTTGAGAATAACCGGCTTGTATGTGTGTGTGTGTGTGTGTGTGTGTGTGTGTGTGTGTGTGTGTGTGTGTGTGTGTGTGTGTGTGTGTGTGATCTTTTCTGTGATGGATCTTGTGTTAATCCACCGAGAGAGAGAGAGAGAGAGAGAGAGAGAGAGAGAGAGAGAGAGAGAGAGAGAGAGAGAGAGAGAGAGAGAGAGAGAGAGAGAGAGAGAGAGAGAGAGAGAGAGAGAGAGAGAGAGAGAGAGAGAGAGAGCCGCTAACATGAAAAGATTACTCACAAGCTTTGAGAGAGAAAGAGACAGTGAAAAGAACAAAAGGCAAATTCGTGAGCAGTGTTTGTAAAAAGATTTACTCGCGAGCTTTAAGAGAGAGAGAAAAAAAAAAGGGAAAGAACAAAAATGAAGTTCGTATGCATAAACTGTCCACAAAATAAAAGATAAAAAAAAAAACTTCCTGACAACAAGCATTTACTGAGAGAGAGAGAGAGAGAGAGAGAGAGAGAGAGAGAGAGAGAGAGAGAGAGAGAGAGAGAGAGAGAGAGAGAGAGAGAGAGAGAGAGAGAGAGAGAGAGAGAGAGAGAGAGAGAGAGAGAAAATCTATGAGCGTAGTATTCTAAAAAAAAAATAGCAAAAAAAAAATGAACGAAGCATTTTTTTCTTTCCCTTTTCTCTTTTCTTCTTTGCTTTGGTACGTGTTTGAGAGATCAGCCTAGGAAAAACAGAAAAAAATCCAACAAAAACTCTCATTATCATTTCCTGAATAAAAAAAGAAGAACCCCTCCAACACACACACACACACACACACACACACACACACACACACACACACACACACACACACACACACACACACACACACACCACTGAGAACAACCCCACAACAATCTGAGAGCACAAATTAACTCCATTTTGAGTACCATAGAAACATTTCATTCTGTTTGCTTGTTTGTTTGTCCATTTCAATCATCGACAAGTGACAGACAGACAGACAGACAGACAGACAAAGACGGACAAAGACTCGCTAACAAACAAACAGCGCGCGACCTTTTCTCTCGTGGTGTGTGTGTGCAATTACCGCCACGGGTTTTGAAGGCCTGGCAAAGAGACTGAGAGATTGACAGAGGGGGAGGGAGATGTGAGAGAATAAAGGAATGGTGAGAGCGTGTAAGGGAGTGGTATGAATGTCAGAAGGTTGATGGCGAGCGAGAGAGAGAGAGAGAGAGAGAGAGAGAGAGAGAGAGAGAGAGAGAGAGAGAGAGAGAGAGAGAGAGAGAGAGAGAGAGAGAGAGAGAGAGAGAGAGAGAGAGAGAGAGAGAGAGAGAGAGAGAGAGAGAGAGAGAGAGAGAGAGAGAGAGAGAGAGAGAGAGAGAGAGAGAGAGAGAGAGAGAGAGAGAGAGAGAGAGAGAGAGAGAGAGAGAGAGAGAGAGAGAGAGAGAGAGAGAGAACCACTACACACACACTTTGACGAGAGAGAGAGAGAGAGAGAGAGAGAGAGAGAGAGAGAGAGAGAGAGAGAGAGAGAGAGAGAGAGAGAGAGAGAGAGAGAGAGAGAGAGAGAGAGAGAGAGAGAGAGATTTGGTGTTACATTTTTTTAACGTGTCAAAGCGACTGACTACGGGAGAAAAAAAAAAGCACGGTAAAAAAAAACCTGTGCAATCTTCTCTTGTAAAAAAAAAGTTAAATGTAGAGTTTCCCCACTAAAAAAAAAAAAATAGTGTAGTTTCTCTTTCCTATTAAATAGCATCCAAATCAAGCTTGTCAAAATAGGTCACCCAAGAGACTGACGTGATACACAGGTAAACTACAAGAAAAACACAGGTACTAACAAAAACAGCA
>NC_087175.1:3715000-3730000 GCF_035594125.1 Scylla paramamosain | reverse complement strand
ATGGATGATGACTGAGTGAGTATTATTATTGTGAAATGAGTAAATAGATACGAGAGAGAGAGAGAGAGAGAGAGAGAGAGAGAGAGAGAGAGAGAGAGAGAGAGAGAGAGAGAGAGAGAGAGAGAGAGAGAGAGAGAGAGAGAGAGAGAGAGAGAGAGAGAGAGAGAGAGAGAGAGAGAGAGAGAGAGAGACGCAGATAGACAGACACACCGAGACAGAACAGGACATAAAAAATACACACCACACAAACAATGACTAACAAATAAACAAACAAACAAACAAACAAACAAACAAACAGAGAGACAAGGAGGTAAACAGCCATACACACAAACTGACAGACAAAAAGAAGAGCAAAGGAATAAAAAAAAATAAAACCACACAAAAAAATAAAATACAGTACAGCGATTAAATAAACAAATAAATAAACAAGGTAATGATGCCAGAATCTACAGACAAATAAAAAAGGAGAGAGAAAGAGGAAATAGAGAATAAAGGGGAACATAAAAGCAAGAGCAGCAATAATGAGGATAAAACAAAGATAACTGGAAGAAGAGAAGGAGGAAGAGGGACGAAGAGAAGAGAAAACTGAGGAACAAAAAAATAAAAGTAATAATTAAAGCAAGACAGACTGAAAGGCATAAAACGAAAGACTAAAGAGAGAGAGAGAGAGAGAGAGAGAGAGAGAGAGAGAGAGAGAGAGAGAGAGAGAGAGAGAGAGAGAGAGAGAGAGAGAGAGAGAGAGAGAGAGAGAGAGAATAAAAAGAATACAAAATTAAAACACCACATATCTATCCTCTCTTTACACACCCGGAAAGAGAAACTGGTAAAGATTATAATACTGTTGTGTGCGTGCGTGCGTGCGTGCGTGTGCATGTGTGTGTGTGTGTGTGTGTGGAGGAGTCAACACATCCCTCCATCTGCCAAACGTAATTATTAAAACACACTGCCATGACGAGAGAGAGAGAGAGAGAGAGAGAGAGAGAGAGAGAGAGAGAGAGAGAGAGAGAGAGAGAGAGAGAATGGTTGATTATTGTGTTATTCTTTACCCATCACTGCCTCACTGCACATCACAGGTGCCTTTATTACTGCTGGTGTCTTTGGGACGAACATGTGCTGGTGGTGGTGGTGGTGGTGGTGGTGGTGGTGAAGACGTGTGTGTGTTGTAATAGCTGCGGTGTACCTCTTATGAGGCTTCTGTTTATTACTATTACTATTACTGCTACTCCTACTACTACTACTACTACTACTACTACTACTCTTACTACTACTACTGGTGGTACTACTACTGCTACCATTATTACGAGAAATATAGAAACAGAAGATATGAGGAATAGAAAAAATGAAAAAAAAAAAATTCCATCACTAACAAAACTGAAAATTAATAACAATAAGAGAGAAAACTTACTGAAAATATAGACTGCTACTACTACTACTACTACTACTATTACCATCACCACCACCACCACCATCATATAGGGAATCCAAACACAACTATCAATATTATTTAATTTTCCTTTAATTTTCTCTTTATTTTGCATTCATTCCACCGTTTGACAGATGGTCCTTGTGAAAGAGGATTGAGTCTTTTAAATTAACACTCCTTAGAGAGGCATAGATTAAGAGGGGATGTGATGGAGGTCTTTAAGTGGTACAGGGGATATAGCAAGGGTGGCATCAGCAAAATTCTCAGGATCAGTAATCAGAACAAGACCAGAAATAACGAGTCCAACTCAGATAAAGTTTTAAAATAAAGATACGAAGAAATTGGTTCCTAAATTGAGTGGAAGATGAATGGAATAGACTCAGTAATTTGGTTAGTGCTGAGTCATTAGGGAGGTTTAAAAGATGATTAGACAGATTTATGGATGGGGATGATGAATGGAAACAGGTAGGTGTGTGTTATCCAGGGGCAGCCACGTGTAGGCCTGATGGCTTCTTACAGCTTTGTTCTCCTATGTTTTTTATTTTCATTTTTATTTTTAAGTTTGTTCTTTAGCCTCTATCGTTTCTGTGCACAAATCAAACTTTCTCTACTCCGTCACCTGTCCATTCGTTTATTCCACGCCACCCAATCAAACAAGACGAGGAATCTCCCAACTCGCACTCACAGACGCTCCACCATCTCACCCCAGCTAGTGTTAACATGTTCCACTGAAGGTTACAGGATTTTCAAGAGAGCTTTTCATGATTGTAGTAAAAGTTCACGGGGTATTCTGCATCACTATTACCACAGAGCATGAAGAGAATCCAAGCAGTAATCTCAACATCCTTTGAAAACAGTCATTAAGAGAGAGCAAAGGGTTAGGAATACTCGTCCTCTTCTAATCCCTGTGTATAGTTCTTCCCTTTACAGACAACTAAGATTATAACTTATCTTTCTTTTCTTATCAATAGCAATAAGTTTTCGTCCCCTTATCTATCTTTTACCAATAACGATAACTTTTCCTCCCATTACTGAGTGTTCAAATTTCCTACCTTCCCTTTACAGACAACTAAGATCACACTAATCTCGGCATCCTTTGAAAAAAAAAAAAAAAAAAAAAAAAAAAAAAAAAAAAACAATCTCCCATGTTTTTTTTTTTTTTTTTTTTTTTTTTTTTTTTTTTTTTTTTTGCTTAGCCAGGACACCATTTCGTTGCTCTAATTGCCCATTTATCGCCTATGAAATCTTAACCATCATTCCGTCCCTTCCATGTCACAATAGCTCCTCCATCTCCCTTTTGTTTTCACCTCCACCATCCTCCTTCAGCTGCTCCTTTTTTTTTTTTTCATTCGTTCTCCTTTATTCAGTTATCATTGTCTTGTTTTGATTGTTTTTCCTTCCTTCTTCTTTTGTCTTTTTTCCTTCTGCTTTTTTTTTTTCCCAGCGTGTCATTTTGTTACTTTGGTTAGGTTTTCTCGTGTTCCTTCTTTTTCCTAGTTTATCATTTTGTTACTCTATTGATTTTTTTCCCTTCATTTTGTTACTCTGCTTATTTTTTTCCTTTCTTCACCTTTTTTTTTCAAAGTGTATCAATCTGTTATTCTGTTTATCTTTTTCCTTTTTCTTCTTTTTCCTCGTTTATCATTCTGTTCTATTGATCTTTTCCCCCTCATTCTTCTTCCCTCATTCATTCTGTTATTTTATCTATCTTTCCCTTTCTTCTCCTTTTAAGTAGTGTATCATTGTTACTCTAAATATTGTTTTTCATTCCTTCCCCTTTTTCTTCGTTTTATTCTGTTACTCGATTGATCTTCTTCCCTCTTTCTTCTTTCCTAGAGTATCAATCTATTATTCTGACACCATAACACACACACACACACACACACACACACACACACACACACAAGCTTGCCATCTCTAACCTTCATTAACATCCCTTCCTTTTCTCTCCGCCCCTGAGCTGTCAATCTATTAGTATATACGAGAGTCCCAAATGACTCTTATCCTTCCCCTCCCTCCCACACACACACGACTACCCGCTACAGATGACGCAAAATGCAGCAGAAAATGAAGGAAAAGATAAATGAAGAGACGGGGGATGAAAAATGAGAGCGAAATGCACTTGATATGAGAGGCACGTTACAGGAGTGAATTAAATGTAAAGAGGAAAAGGGGGGCGGGACTGAAGAGGAAGGAGTTGTGCACGTGTACAGACATGTTGCCAAATCAATGAAAAGGGATTGAATGAAAGGTAACAGCGAGTGAGGTGAGAGAAAGGGGAGGAGGGAATAATATAAACACCTGCCCAACGAAATGAAACAGGTGTGTGGAAGTCAGGTGAAGGGAATGGTGGAGGCAACGCTGTGTCACCTGTACTGTGTAAATTACATACACATAGATAAAAAAAAAAAGAGGGAGAGAGACAAAAGAGAAATATTTGAGATGAAGTGCCGTATGTGTGAAGCAAGACAGGTGGAAGGAAAGGTAAAAGGTAGAGAAAAAAATGTTACCTGCACTACGCAAATTAGATTCATGGAAGGTCTAAAAAGAAATACAATCGAAAAAGTTGCCCAACGAAATTCAACAGGTGCGTGTGAGTGAACGAATGGCAGGTGAGGGGACGGGAAAAGGTAGGATTAAAAGAATTGTGTTACTTGTACGACATAAATTAGATTCATGGAGTGTCTGAAACCGGGGAAAAATCGAAAGAGTTGCCTGACAAAAGAAGCAAGGCAGGTGAATGGACAGGTAAAGGTAGAATATTAAAAAGAGAAAAAAAAAAGAAAAAAAATGCGCTACTTAAATTTGATTCATGGAAGATCTAAAAAGCAATAAAATCAAAAGACTTGCCCCGGGAAATTAAACAAGTACGTGTGAAGGAATGAATGACAAGTAAAGGGAGAGAGAAAATGACTGTTACCCGTGCTTCGTAAAATCGCTGTCCGGTTAAATTAAACGAACGTGCGAGACTGGAGACGAAGGGGAAGGCAATAATAATAATAAAAAAATAAATAAATAAATAAAAAAAATAGAGGTGCGTGGCCTGTATTAAATATAAATAAATCACATTCACTTAATCTATGAAGAGTATGAGAAATATAGATAATTGCATAATGAAATGGAAAAGTGTGTGTGTGTGTGTGTGTGTGTGTGTGTGTGTGTGTGTGTGTGTGTGTGTGTGTGTGTGTGTGTGTGTGTGTGTGTGTGTGTGTGTGTGTGTGTGTGTGTGTGTGTGTGTGTGTGTGTGTGTGTGTGAGGTAATGAAAGGTGAGGTATCAGATTAAGGAAGAGAGATAAAGGTTGCGTTACGTACACTAAACGCATCACATTCACATCAGGTATTAAAAGGGAGGAAATTAAACACATTTATCAGGGGAGACACATGAGAGGACAGGTAAAAACTTAAATGTAAAAGGCTGTCTTACCTGCACTAACTAAATCATATTCACATTAGGGGGAAATATAGACAGTTACCCAATGAGATTATAGGTGTAGTGAGGTACATGGCAGGTGAAATGATAGGTGAAGTTAAGAACAGAGATGCTACCTGTCCTAAACAAATTAAATACACATAAGGAATGAAAAGGGAGAAAATAGACACCTGCCCTATAAAATGAAACAGTTATGTACAGGTGAAGGAAATGACAGGTGGGAGGGCAGGGTTTGCTCACCTGTATTGCTTTAAAATCAATTATAAATACACATCTTGCAAAAGTGATGTCGTAAAACTCAGGGAAACAATTGCAAGCCAGGTGAAGGACAGGTGAGGGGGACGGCACAGGTAAAGATAAAAAGTATGCTACCTTTAATGCTAAACTTGATACGTGCAAGGTATTATTCTCCTAACGTGTGAAGGAAGCAAAGAGAGAATACCAGAATTTGAAAATATCTCTACAACTGAATCCCCTCGAAGAAATTGTGCAAGAAAATACAGAAAATAGGAAGATTAAACGCCTACTACTATCTCTACTGAATTTTCGCAAGGTATAACTACTTTTCCAACGTGTGAAGGGGCCAAAAAGGAGGTATAAAAATTTAGAAACTCCTCTAGAATTGTATCCCTCTCAAAAGGCAATACCAGAAAACAAGGGAAACAGAAAGATTAAATGCACACTACTGGATTCGTGGACCTAAATAAACTACTTTCCTGACGTGTCGAGGGTGGCCAGCTGAAGGTACAGAAAATAGAAAACACCTCCAAAGTTGCCACTCCCTCAGAAAAGAATGTAAAGAAAGGAAAAGAAGAGGAAGGTGAAACGTACGAACACACTCCCCTTGGTACGATAAGGTACTGCAAGGTGTTGTTGCTTTCCTGACGTGTGAAGGAGACGAGCTTGGCGCAGAATGAAAATAAATAAGGAAAGAAAGCTTGTCAAGTTACCACGCCCTCAAAAAAATAAATAAATGAAAAAAATAAATAAATAAATAAAATAAATGAAAAATAAAAAGGAAAATAAAAAGATTCCATACAAAAAAAAGGAGAAAGAAGCCTACTTTAATCTACGCGTGAAGGAAGAGATGGCTAAACGCACAAAAAAACAGAGAGGAAGCCTGTAAACTTGCCGCCGCGTCAAACAAAAATAGATTACGTTACACAAAAGGGGAGAAACGACTCTTCTTTACTCGTTGTGTGAAGGAAGACAAGTAAAGGTACAAAAAATGAGGAGAATGCCTGAAAAGTTGCTATCCCCTCGAGAGAGATAGAGAGAAAAAAAGAAAAATTCCCGAGAAAAGGAAAAAAAATAGGAAGCAAGCTACTTTTATTTACGTGTGAACGAAGCAAGGTAAAGGTAGAAAAAATAGAGTAAAAAAAGCCAGGAAAGTTTATACACCCTCAAGAAAATAAGAAAACAAAGAAAAGAGAAAAATACTCCCAGGAAAAGGAAAACAAGACTAATTTAATACCGGAAGCGTCTATATACACCTCTCCAGAAACTGTTTAAATCAAAGAAAAAATAAAAAAACAGGAAAAAGAACTCCGTTTACCAGTGAAGTGATGCTATGAAACGAAACATTTTAAATCAAAAGGAAGAAAGGAGGAGAGAGATAAAAAAAAAGAAGAAAAAAGTGGAATGGAACAGTTTACGTGAAAGAAATGAAATAAAGAAAAGAAAAAAAGTGAGAATTCTAGAGTTTACCATAAAAGGGATTAAGGAAAAGAAACAAACAGTTAAAATCACAAGAAGAAAAACATTAATAATAAAAAAAAGTGATAATAATTCAAAAGTTTGTAAGTGAAATGACGTTACGAAATACCACGAAACAATAGTCTGTCAGGTGAACTGCAGGTGGGAGTGAGTGGAAAGGTGTACCGTTGTGTTACCTGTATCAAATTGGACTCGTGTGGGGCATAGCCAGGGACAAGGGTGTGCTGTCAGGGCCACGCTGGCTTGTATACCTGTGACGTGCACGTGTGAGGAGCAAAGGAAGGGAAAAGGTAAGGTGTGTGTTGAAGGAAAGATTATATTTGAACTTTTATTTATGTTGTAGGTAGGAAGGTAAGTTAGTCTGTCTCTCTCTCTCTCTCTCTCTCTCTCTCTCTCTCTCTCTCTCTCTCTCTCTCTCTCTCTCTCTCTCTCTCTCTCACTGCAAAAGAAAGTGAGAATCGAATGAAGTTTCCTGTGCCTAGGTAAAAGTCTCTCTCTCTCTCTCTCTCTCTCTCTCTCTCTCTCTCTCTCTCTCTCTCTCTCTCTCTCTCTCTCTCTCTCTCTCTCTCTCTCTCACGCGCGCCAAACAACAACAAAGGCTTTGGTTATGTCTCTCTCAGGCAAAAAGGGAAAAAAAGAGGCTTAAATATTCTTGTAAACTCCCTCCAAGACTATTCCTGAGAATATGGAGGAGAAGGAGGAGGAGGAGGAGGAGGAGGAGGAGGAGGAGGAGGAGGAGGAGGAGGAGGAGGAGGAGGAGGAGGAGGAAGTCGAAGAGGAGGAGGAGGAGGAGGAGGAGGAGGAGGAGGAGGAGGAGGAGGAGGAGGAGGAGGAGGAGGAGGAGGAGGAGGAGGAGGAGGAGGAGGAGAGGAGGAGGTGGAAGTGGAAGAGGAGGAGGAGGAGGAGGAGGAGGAGGAGGAGGAGGAGGAGGAGGAGGAGGAGGAGGAGGAGGTAAAGAGGAGGAATTTGTTACATTTCTCAACTTCTGCTTTCTGAATAATGAAAATGGAGAGTTACGAGATTCTAATTTCTCTCTCTCTCTCTCTCTCTCTCTCTCTCTCTCTCTCTCTCTCTCTCTCTCTCTCTCTCTCTCTCTCTCTCTCTGTCCGTCTGTCTCTTAACTTGTCTCTCCATCAGCAAGACATATAAAATTTGAGAGAGAGAGAGAGAGAGAGAGAGAGAGAGAGAGAGAGAGAGAGAGAGAGAGAGAGAGAGAGAGAGAGAGAGAGAGAGAGAGAGAGAGAGAGAGAGAGAGAGCGACACACAAACACACACACACCTCACCCTCTCCCTCCTCAACTCCATCCCAAACCCTACCCCACCCCCCCCCAAAAAAAAAGAAAAAAAAAAAACGAGAAAAAAATCAAAGCGGAGAGAAAAAAAAATTGTTACACCGATCGACTCTCTCTCTCTCTCTCTCTCTCTCTCTCTTGCAACCCAGGCTCGACAAAGGCGTGCAAGTGTCGTGCAGAAGTGAACAGCTCTCAGTATTAATGGTGAAGGGGGGGGTGGAGATCTCAAGGGATGTATGCATTACTTTAATTACGTGCTACTGTAGAGAGAGAGAGAGAGAGAGAGAGAGAGAGAGAGAGAGAGAGAGAGAGAGAGAGAGAGAGAGAGAGAGAGAGAGAGAGAGAGAGAGAGAGAGAGAGAGAGAGAGAGAGAGAGAGAGAGAGAGAGAGAGATTGCGGTTCGATTGGCAAGAGGGAAAGATAATGAGAGAAAAAGATTAGCCCCAATGTCTGTCTTGTCTCAATTATTCCGAAGGCCGCCGATACCCGAGTTGGCAACACTGTGGTGCGCGCTTGACAGACCAATTATTAAGTTTGCGGCGATAGCAACACTGCGCGGGGAGAGAGAGAGAGAGAGAGAGAGAGAGAGAGAGAGAGAGAGAGAGAGAGAGAGAGAGAGAGAGAGAGAGAGAGAGAGAGAGAGAGAGAGAGAGAGAGAGAGAGAGAGAGAGAGAGAGAGGTGGGGAAGTAAAAGAAAACGTAAAAAAAACAAGACACTATCCCGTTTTCATTGATAGTAACGACTCGATGCTTTAGTTTTATGTCAGAACTTTCCCAGCGTCTCATCTGGTTGCTTTATGGAATGCTTCGAACCCTCTCTGCTTCATGAACCGCCGGGATTCGAAGCCTCAGGGATTCGAAGCCGTATTAGATATTAGTAGTGATTCGTTTAAGTTTCTTCGCCCCGGTACGCTCTGACGAGTCTCGAGGGCTTCGTGAGATTAGAGTTTCGTGATATCGGAGGAAGTGGTTCGCGAATCTTATTTTCGAAGCTTCGGTTTCGTGTGAATGTGAGCTTTTGGGTATTTTGTGGAGATGCGTCAGGGAAAACTTTCGTATTCTCTCTCTCTCTCTCTCTCTCTCTCTCTCTCTCTCTCTCTCTAGGACATTATCTTGCAATCAATACATACCATTCTAAATTATTCTCTCTCTCTCTCTCTCTCTCTCTCTCTCTCTCTCTCTCTCTCTCTCTCTCTCTCTCTCTCTCTTCCTTCATATCCCTCCCCGCCACTTCATTGCACAAGTTTTTATGCTTTCTTGTGACCTCGCTTGCTCCTTCATATTTCATCATCTTCCTCCTTTTCTTCTTTCTTCTTTTCTTCATACATTTCTTTTTTTTTCTCTGTTTATCTCCCTCACTAGCTTTTTTTCTCTTGTTTTCTTCTTTATCGATTTCTTCTATTTTTTTTATCTTTTCTATCATCAACGCAATTTTTTTCTTATTTTCCTTTTTTATTTATTTTTTTTAATTATTGATGTTATTTGTGCTTTTTTATTGTTTTCCTTGTTTTCCTTGTTTGCTTATTCCCTTATCTTTCTTCTGTTTCCTTGTTATTTCTTTTCCTCGTAATTTTCGTTAAGTTTCCATCAAGAGGGTGCTTAGATGATGCCGAAAGAAAGAAAGATAAATAAATAAATAAATAAATAAATAAATAAATAAATAAATAAATAAATAAACAAACAAATAAAACAAAATAAAACAGGAATGCACCAAATGTTTCTTCGCTTTCCAATCTTTCGACCTTTCCTCGTGTTTTTCTTTTTTTTCCCCTCGTTGATTTTCCATGAACAAGGTGGTTGTAGATGAAACTAAAAAAGAGAAAAAAAAAGGAAAAAAAGAGAAAAATAGCAATGTAGAAATGTTCATGTTCTCGTTTGTTCTTCCTCTTACCTTTCTTAATTTCCTCTTTCTTTTTCTTCTTCTCTTTTCTTTATTTTTCTCGTTAATTTCCTATGAAAATGGTGACTGAAGATAAAACAATAACAAAAAAAAATAATAATAAATAAATAAATAAATAAATGAGTGAATGAAAGTAAAGCAAAATATTTCTATGTCCTCGTTTATTCGTTCTATTTCTATTTGTTTCGTCCTTCTTCTTGTCTATAACGTATCTCATTCTCTCGTTAATTTCCCATAAAGAAAGTGACTGTAGAATGATGAAGCAGAAGAAAAGACGAAAAAAATATAAAAAATAAATAAATAAATAAATAAAAAAGATAACATAATTATAAACTTGAAAGAAAAAAAAAAAAGGCAAGTGTCTTAAGGAAACTTGTGAAGGAAATACCAAGGGAGGAAACTACGAAAGGCCAAATGAAACGCTTCTCTCCAGGAAATTCTTACAAGTGTGAATTTCCTGCCCATATATTTGCTTTATTTTATTATTATTATTATTATTTTTTTTTTTGCTTTCCTTCCGCGTTCAAGAATGTGGCATGATAATTACCGATTCACCTCCTAAACTTTACTGTATGGTGAATTTCTTTTTTTCATTCACAGTAAAAGAAAGTTTGTATGGACACACAAACTAGAGAGAGAGAGAGAGAGAGAGAGAGAGAGAGAGAGAGAGAGAGAGAGAGAGAGAGAGAGAGAGAGAGAGAGAGAGAGAGAGAGAGAGAGAGAGAGAGAGAGAGAGACTATAACGCAACATATGGCAACATTGTACAGTCAAGGCCAGAAGTCTGTTCACGTGCAGCATTCTATTCCACTAATTTAAACGGTTTGCCTTAGTTGTAAGTCCTCTGTTGTGTTGGCAGTCACTTTACGAAACCTGACAATGGCGAGATTCTAAGGAGATAGGAGGAAACTTAATACGAAGGGAAAAAAGGCCAAGAGAGGTGAGCATGATAGGTTATAAGACTTCCAACCAGGACTGTACCTTCTGTTACTTTACTTTGGGAACGTCATGCCACTTTTGACCACAACTGTATCCTCTCAAGCTTCTCTATTGTGGCGTGATGGCAATTCTGGCCACACGTGTACCTCCTATACCTGTCGAATTGGGCCGTGACATCATTTCCGTCCATAGTTGTGGTTTCTCTGTCTTTTTTTATTGGGTGTTGACATTAATTTTCTTCGTAACTGTACTTTTATGCATTTTCTATTAGCGACATCAATTTTGACCGTAACTGTACTTCGTGCCTTTTTTCATTAGACCGTGACATTAATTCTGGCCGTAACTGTACCTTGTCAATCTTTACCACAGCACAATGACATCAGTTTTGGTCGTAACTGTACTTTTCTGCCATTTCTTTAGCACAACGTCAATTCTCTCCGTCAACAATTTCTTATCTACGACTTTACTCAGAAGCTTTCCTACCCAACCTTGACTTCTGAAAGCAAACAAGGGCTCAGAAGGTTGCAGACGGGTAAGGGAAGGATCGTCTGGCGAGGGAAGGGTCAACACAGACAGATGGAAACGTCCCCTGTCACCTTCTCTAATGTTCCAGCGCGATAACGTATTCTGGAAACCTGAAAGCGTGACCTGGTTCGAGAAGTTTTATAGACCCAGGCATTGCAGGTTTAGTTAAGTGAGACAGCAAGGGAATAGAAAACGTACATTATGAGGCAAACATTCTAAATTCAGCGAAGTTTAGATGATAGTAATAAAGAAAACGTGAATGTTGAAGAGATGTTTGATGAATAGTAGGGTTAAATAAGGCGTCAATATTGAAGCCGACATTTCAAATTCAGTAAAGTTAGAGGGTAGTGCTAAATAAACGTGAATATTAAACAGCATTCCAGTTTCATTATTGGTTGTGATTCCAGATTTAGTAAGTGATGGCGGGGATATAAATAGCATACATACTCAGGCAGATGTACCAGATTTAGAGGATTTAGATGGCAGCAATAAATAAAAAGTGAATGATAAACAACATTTCAGATTTAAATAGTAAAGTAGACGGTAATAATAAATGAAAAAAAAGTTAATAATAAAGAACATTCCAAATTTTGTAATATTAAATTGTAGCGACAAACAAAACGAAAGTATTAAAGAAACATCCCAGATTTAGGAATATTTGATTTTACTGATAGACAAAACAAAAACTATCAAACAAACATCCCAGATTTAGCTAGGTAAGAGAACATGGGAACAAGAATAAGCGTAGATACAGAAACAAACACTCGAAACTCAGCAGCGTTATATGGTGGAGAGATAAATAAAAAGGTGAATATCGAAAAAAATAATTCCAGGTAAGATAGAGAGGGAATATAAACACAGATACTGCAGCAAACGTTTCAGAATTAGTTAAGTTAGGTGGCAGCCATAAATGAACCGTGAATATTGGGCCAACCGTGTAGCCATTCCACATTAAGTTTGGTTGGTTAAAAGATGGTAAGCAATTAAAAGTAGATATTAAGCAGTCATTCAGTATTTAGGTTCAGTCCCGCTCACTAATAACACCAAAGACTTCAGTAGAAAGACACTAACTTTATCAACCTTATTAACATTTTTAACTAAAGATCGTGCTGAGATTTTGCAGCTGCGAATGGCGAAGGAGAAAGGAGGTGAAGACACGAGTATTGTCAAAGACTTCACTAACTTCCACTCACCCATAATATATTTTCCCCATATTCTAACTATACTCTCGAAAAGCTTTTTCTTGCTGCAATTGTACTTTTCTTTTGAGGTATAACATCACCTGTAGACGCACCTGTACCTTCTGGAGCTCAAGGAACCTAAGCTGTAATGTTATGAATGGTGTATGGTGTCTGAATGTATAAAAGGCCAATGAATATAACACAACCAGTATCTTCTGTTGGTTCGTCACTTTTGATTGTCCTCTGTATCTTTTCCATGCGGCTGCGACAGTTCTCTTCCTCGCTGCTGTACTCTCTGTGGATATCTATCGGACTGACGTTTGGTGCCATGACATCACTCTCAGCAACTGTATTTTCTGTTACTTTGAATCGTAAAAAAAAAAAAAAAAAAAAAAAAAAAAAAAAAGGTATACCACTATTTTTCTTCTCACTCGCTCGGAAAAAAAAAAAAGAAAACGCAAAAAAAAACCTTCACACATATCCTAGGAATCGCTATCTGGCCAGATACGCCTTGAAAAATAAGTCGCGGGTCCCTTGGCGGCTGGAAACAACTAGTGCTGAAAATATCGTCACTTGAACCTTACCAATCCACCGAGTCTCCTGCCCAGACAACCACCCTACCACCTGCCCACCATACTCCACCACTACCCTGTCCACCACACCCGGGCACTTACCCACCCCACACAACCACCCACCCACCTACCCAGCACACCCACTACCCCACCACTGCCTCCAGGAGCATAAAGAGTTTCCGTCTATTTCTGACCAGTAAAGCAGTCCAACAGATGCAAGGATTTGAGATGAAGCGCGGGCAAATTTTCGCTTCTAATACGATGAGGAAAAACAAATAAACAGAGAGGGTGAAATATATATCAAGCACTGCCACGGTTTGATATTCCCGCCTTCCCTTCCCAATTGAGACTTGAAGGGGTAATGTTGTGAGATGCGGTAAAATTACTGTGATGTTAAGCAATGTCACTTTACTTCTTTGCCTTGCTTAGATGGCTGCCTGTCTGTATGTGTGTGTGTATGTATATGACGTCCACACACACACACACACACACACACACACACACACACACACACACACACACACACACACACACACACACACACACACACACACACACAGCACAAAAAATACAAAAAAAAATCCACGTTTTATTTCTTTTTTTTTTCCGCCAAAAAAAAAAAAAAAAAAAAGTTGGAATTTCTGTTTGGGCAAAAATATTCAACTTTCAATGACAGACACAAACAAAGACCGGGGCATTTTCTGTTATCCTGAGGGAGGGAGGGAGGGAGGGATGGGGAGGGAGGCATGTGCATGTAGAGCAATGAGTGGAGGGAGGGAAGAGGGATGGAGAGGAAGGAATGCCCACAAGAAGAGAGGAAGAGAGAATGAGAGGCACACAAAAGGAGAAAGAGAAGAGGGAATGAGAGGCAGGGAATAAAAGGAGGGAGTAAGTATAAAAGGAGAGGAAGAGCTAACGGAGAACATTAAAATACTAATAATAAAGAGAATGAAAGGAAGAAGCGATAAGAAACAGAACAAAGAGAATAAAGTGGAATAAGAAATAAATAAAAAAGTAAAAAAGCATACAAATATAGGTGAATTAGCAACATAACAATGAATAATAACAAAAAAAGTAAAGAATTTTATTATATATACACACATATGGAAAACAATTTACCAAAGTATGAAAAGGAAATAAAAAAAATAAAAAAACAGAATCAAGACAATTAAAGAAATAACAGAAGTGAATTCTCAAAATCACAAATGCACCAAAAAATGTACAAAAGTAATTAAGAGCAAGTAGAAGATATAGAGAAAAGTGTTAGAATATTCAACATTAAACAAAAACAAAAAAATTAAATAAATAAAAACACAGCAAATAGTAAAATAAAAAAAATAAAAAAATAAAAAAATGGAAACAAATTGAAATGAAAATTAATTGTAATAAAACGGCGAAGAAAAAAAAACATTAAAAGCTTAAAAAAATAAACAAAACAAATAAAAAAGATTGAACTAAAAATTAAATGAAACTAAGAAATAAAAAAAAATATAGTAAAAAGCACGAGAGAGAGAGAGAGAGAGAGAGAGAGAGAGAGAGAGAGAGAGAGAGAGAGAGAGAGAGAGAGAGAGAGAGAGAGAGAGAGAGAGAGAGAGAGAGAGAGAATCAGAATCTTAGGGTACACGTGTCAAAAATTTTTCCTCTCTTGTGATTGGTTGGGAGGACAGAAGAGTATTAGCCAATGGGGAGACTCGCCCTCGCCCTGACAGCCAATGACAGATCAAAGTCTTTTTTGGGCGTCCAATGAGAGCAGCGCGTCACGAGACAGAGACAAGTTGGATGCACAGTCATTTTCTGAGAGACAGCCACGTAATGGTGTCTCTCTCTCTCTCTCTCTCTCTCTCTCTCTCTCTCTCTCTCTCTCTCTCTCTCTCTCTCTCTCTCTGTGTGTGTGTGTGTGTGTGTGTGTGTGTGTGTGTGTGTGTGTGTGTGTGTGTGTGTGTGTGTGTGTGTGTGTGTGTGTGTGTGTGGGTGGGTGTCTCGTGTTCTGCATCGTATTAGTAGGTTTTCTTACACAGACTCT
>NC_087175.1:3705000-3710000 GCF_035594125.1 Scylla paramamosain | reverse complement strand
AGACCCACAACAGACCCATTATGATCTCTAAAATGCGCAACGAATTCAATAATGTTCTGCGCCAATTCCTCCCTTGCGCTTTTTTGGAAGGAGATACGAGAGAGAGAGAGAGAGAGAGAGAGAGAGAGAGAGAGAGAGAGAGAGAGAGAGAGAGAGAGAGAGAGAGAGAGAGAGAGAGAGAGAGAATTAAACGTGCAGTGAAAGCAAATTAAAAACAATGGAAGCTAATCAGAGAAATACGAAAGAAAGAAAGGGAGAAAGAAAGAAAGAAAGAAAGAAAGAAAGAAAGAAAGAAAGAAAGAAAGAAAGAAAAGAAAAGAAAACCAGAAGATCGAGAAAAGAAAAATAGCTGAATAAATCGTGGAAAGTTAGAAAGATGAAAAACAAAAAGAAAGATAAATACGAAAGAAACTAATCAGAGAAATAAGAAAGAATGAAAAGAAGAGAAACATAAGGAAAGAAGGAAGAGAAAAAATAAAAGATAGCTGAGAAAATAATGAAAAAAATAAAACATGTATAAATCAAATAATTACGGGTACAGAAAAACAATAAAAGAAAAACGGAAAAAAGAAATAGACAAAAAAAAAGAAATGAAGAAAGTGAAAAAGTAAGATAAATTTAAAAAGAAAAAAATAATTAAGATGAAAAAGATAATAAATAATAAATAAATAGAGTTAAAATAAATGGTGGATAATTTGTAGTGTACTTGAAGTGAATAAATAAATACATAAATGAATAGATAAACAGACAAATAAGTAAATAGAAACACGTGAGAGCTTTCTGACATTTTCCTTCCTCCCTCTTTTTATCACCATTTCACCTTTGTCTCCTTTCTCTGTCTATCTTTGTTCGTACTTCCTGTTAATTATATTTCAGTGTTTCCTTCTTCTCCTTTTTCTCTTCCTCCTCCTCCTCTTTCTCGTTCTTCTTGTTCTTGTTCTTTCTTTTTTTCTTTCTTTTCTCTTCTTCCATCTCATTCTCCATCTACTCATTCTCCTTCTCTTCCTTCTTCTTTTTCTTCTTCCTTTCTTCTTCCACCTCTCCCTCCTCCTCCTCCTTCCAGTTTCTCATCTCTTCCTCCTCCTTCTTCTCCTCTTCTTCTTCTTCTTCTTCCTCATCTTCTTGTTCTTGCTCTTGTTTTTGTTCTTCTTTTTCCTCTTCCTCCCTTTCCTCCTCCTATTCTTCCTCCTCCTCCTTGTTTTTTCTTTGTTCTTGTTCTTCTTGTCCTTGTTCTTGTAGCTCCTCTTCTTCTTCTATTCCCCTTTTTACTGTTTTTACTATTTTACTTTCCACCCACGTTTGTATTTTTTTATTTTTTTTATTTTTACCCTCTCTTTCATCTCTTCTCATTCGTACACCCCTTTATTTTTTTTTCCTTTTTTCCCTTTCTACTCTTTGCTTCATCTACTTTCCCTTTACCCACCTTAGCTACCTCATCACCGGGCACCTCACCTGTACACCTGTTTCATCCTATCATATATCTCACGTGTGTCTTTTTCTACCTGTACCGCGTATGGATCAAGGAAGGGTATAGGAAGGAACTGGTGGTGATAATTGGATGGGGGGGGGGATGGGACAGACTCATTAATCAGGTTGTTAGTGCTGAGTCAGTAGGGAGGTTTAAGAGAATACTGGATTTATGAGTAGGGATGAAACGGGGAATATGAGTAAGCAGGTGTGTTTTATAGATAGATAAACAGATTGGTTAATAAATAGATATGCAGGTAGATGGATTGATAGATAGTCTTTATAAATTCAAGGCATAAAGTACATATCAATCATTATTGTTATTAAATTGTCTACGTCTTTCTGTTTGCATCTTTGTGTCATGTTTATCTATCCCGCTCCTTGTCTATCCGTGTATCTGTCTGTCTACCTGTCTTGAAGCGTATCTTTCTGTCTACCTGCCTCTCTGTGCTTATCTTCCTGTTTGTCTTTCTGTCTACCTGTTCGTAGTATATATCTTTCTGTCTATCTGTCTTTCTACTGTCTACCTGTCTATTCCTGCCTGTCCTTGGCGTGTATCTTTCTGTCTATCTGTTCTGTTCACCTGTCTCTTTCCAACTGTCTTCCTGTCTACCTGTCTTCGTCTTCCTGTCCACCTTTCTTTCTGTCTACCTGTCCTTCTGTCCACCTGTCTCTTTTCAATTGTCTTCCTGTCTACCTGTCTTCGTCTTCCTGTCCACCTTTCTTTCTGTCTACCTGTCCTTCTGTCCACCTGCCTCTTTTCAACTGTCTTCCTGTCTACCTGTCTTCGTCTTCCTGTCCACCTTTCTTTCTGTCTACCTGTCCTTCTGTCCACCTGTCTCTTTTCAATTGTCTTCCTGTCTACCTGTCTTCGTCTTCCTGTCCACCTTTCTTTCTGTCTACCTGTCCTTCTGTCCACCTGTCTCTTTTCAATTGTCTTCCTGTCTACCTGTCTCCCAGCGTGCACCTCCCTCGCTTGCCTCGCCGCATGTCGGACGCGGAGGGGCGAGAATGATCTAATTAATCCCCTTAATCAGCGGCCGAGATCCCACCGCCGCGGCACCGCCTTTGTGGGATGAAGCATACTGCCCCGCCGCTCACTCCCTCTCCATCACTGCCCGCCCTGCTTCTCCACGCTCCTCCTGCTGGTGGTGCTGTATTACCTGACACTCCTGCGCCTCCACTACCTCCTCCCTGATGCTCACTCCCCCACTTCCCACTCCAGTACTGCCAGCCCATGCTCCTCTACGCTCTATCTCCTACTTCTACTGTCTTATCTGCCATTCTTACTGCTTCTCACTCACTCCTCCGCTCATCCATGCTCCTTTATGCTCCTAGTCCGACTGATACTCAATTTCCTGCTACTCTTACTTCATTACTGCCTGTTTCTCACTCTTTACTCCATCATTAACCTCCCCTGTCTTTCTACTTCCCGCTACTTCTATTCCATTACTCCACTTCTCATTGCTCCTCGTTCCCCACTCCACTTTCCTACTCCATCTCCTGTTCCTGCTTCATTATCTCCTACTCCTCCTCTACCATTACTTATTTCTCCTATCTACTACATCACCTACTCCTATTTCCACCTACACCATCCTTCACTCACTCCTCATCTGATCGGAATTCTGGGAAGGAAAGAACGAGAAAGGTTGAAGTTAAACAAAAGTGGAGTAAATTTAAAAGATGTAAAGATTAGCAAAGAGACAGGTAGGAACGGTACGAAATGAGACAGGTGAGAAAATGCGGATACGAGAGAGAGAGAGAGAGAGAGAGAGAGAGAGAGAGAGAGAGAGAGAGAGAGAGAGAGAGAGAGAGAGAGAGAGAGAGAGAGAGAGAGAGAGAGAGACAGAGATGTATCACGTAAAACTCTGCCCAGCTGGTGTGGAGGTCGGTGGTGGCAAAAGATTTAAGTCGAGAAAGTTTGAGCAGAAAAAACTCGACACAGGAGGATGAGACTGAAGACAAAAAGACAAAATTAAAAGAGAAAACGGGAGAAAAAAAGAGAAGAAAAGACGTGAACTAGAAAAATAGAAAGACAAGAGAGAAAAGACAAAAGGCCAGATTAAAAGAGAAAACGTGAGGGAAAAGGGAAGAAAAAGACATGAACAACAAAAATAGAGAGAGACAAGAAAAAAGACAAACTTAAAAGAGAAAATGGGAGAAAAAGAAAACGATGTAAACTAAAAAAAGAAAAAAAAATAGAGAAAGATAAAGAAAAGTTTGTGGCTAAGGAACGGATAGAAAAATTGAAAAACCCAGAGAGAGAGAGAGAGAGAGAGAGAGAGAGAGAGAGAGAGAGAGAGAGAGAGAGAGAGACTTTTATGAAGCTTAGAACTGATTACTTACACACACACACACACACACACACACACACACACACACACACACACACACACACACACACACACACACACACACAGAAAACAATAATTTCCAATCATCTGCTTTTTTTCTTCTCTCACCGAAGTTTAAATCGCTGTTCACTTTTTTTACACGGCGAGAGAGAGAGAGAGAGAGAGAGAGAGAGAGAGAGAGAGAGAGAGAGAGAGAGAGAGAGAGAGAGAGAGAGAGAGAGAGAGAGAGAGAGAGAGAGCTTTTAACACAATAACACTTCTGTTCACACTTTATGTACTATTTGTCTTTATTCCATTTATTATTTTTTTTTCCTTTTCTAATTCACTTTCTCCATTTTATTGATGCATTTGTTGTGAACATTTAATTAACTTTGTCAGGTGTGAATTACAGGTGTAGATAGTGTCATTGAACCCCTGCTCTCTCTCTCTCTCTCTCTCTCTCTCTCTCTCTCTCTCTCTCTCTCTCTCTCTCTCTCTCTCTCTGCTTTTTTCCTTTAATTTTTCTGCCTCTTTCCTCCATTTCTTTTCCATTTTTCCCTCTTGCTCCTTTTTTCCTCTTCTCTTCCTCTGCTTTTTTTTCATTCTTTCTCCTTTTATCTTTCATTCCCTCCTTTTTTTGTGTTTCCTTGTTCTCCCCCTTTCTATTCTTATTATCTCTTCTTTCTTCCTCTTTTTTTCCACTCTATCTCTCCTACTTTATTCCTCCTGTTTATCTCTTTTATTCTCCTTTTCTCTAGCTTTATCTTTTCACTGCTTTCTTTTTTCCTCTTCTTTTCTTTCTCTTCCTTTCCTTTTCTCCTCTCCTTCCTCTCTTCTTTTCTATCTTTTCAATCTCATTCTGATCTTTCTTTTCCTCTTTTTATCTCTCCTTTTCTCCATTCTCTCTCTCTTTTAATCTTTTCACTTCCCTACTTCTCTTCCTTTTTCTCCTTGTTTTCCATCTCCCTCTCAAATTTTCCTTTCTATCTCCCTATCTTCTTATTCTTCTTGCTTCTTATTTTTCCTTTTCTTTTTTCTTCTTCTCCTGCTGTTTCTTCTTTTCTCCTTGTTTTCTTACTGTGACTTCATTCCTGCATCTCTCCATTTCTTGTCCTCCTCCTTTTCCTCCTCCTCCTCCTCCTCCTCATCTCTTCTACACAAGGTCATTGCTCCCTAGATCTCCCCCACAATGCCTTCAAA
>NC_087175.1:3697500-3700000 GCF_035594125.1 Scylla paramamosain | reverse complement strand
ATCATTATTGCTTCAGTGTTATTATCGTCAATAGAAGAACAGGGGCACGCACACTTTTAATGGGTGTTGTTATTTAGCTGCCAAATAAACCAGAAAAAAAAAAAGCCAATGCGTTATTATTAATATGAATATAATAATTATCATATGAGATAGGTCATTGTCCGTGTGTGTGTGTGTGTGTGTGTGTGTGTGTGTGTGTGTGTGTGTGTGTGTGTGTGTGTGTGTGTGTGTGTGTGTGTGTGTGTGTGTGTGTGTGCTTTGTCCTTAAAAATTAGTGGAGCTGAATTATCTCATTTCCACAAGAGAGAGAGAGAGAGAGAGAGAGAGAGAGAGAGAGAGAGAGAGAGAGAGAGAGAGAGAGAGAGAGAGAGAGAGAGAGAGAGAGAGAGTCAGATGAGCACAGAAACACACACACACACACACACACACACACACACACACACACACACACACACACACACACACACACACACACACACACACACACACACACACACACACACACACACACACACACACACATAAATTAGCAAGTCAGAAACATAACGCATTGTAAATTCCGGCTCATGTCACGTGGCGTAATTTCGGAGCCCCCAAAAAAACTAGACACACTCACACAGATGCGAAACAAAAAATATGAACGATAATAACAATAAATTTACAAGAACGCTTCCAATGAAAAAAAAAAAAAAAAAAGAATAAATAAAACTGTACCAAGAGTAGGAACAATAAATAAAGGTGACTTGTGTAAATGGGTCAAACAATGATACTGGCGAGTTTAGTACAATGATGTGAAGGTAACACAGTAAATAAATAAATAAATGGACAAACATATAAATCAATAAATAAATAAATAAATAAATAAATAAATAAATAAATAAAAAAGTACCAAAACAAAGAGAGAATTAACTTTTTTTACCGTTCTACTCAGCTAAACAAAATATTAATGCAACAAAATATAATAATAATAATAATAATAATAATAATAATAATAATAATAATAATAATAATAATAATAATAATAATAATAATGATCTTACTTTAAAACACATATAAAAAAAATAAAACAATAAAACAATACAAATATAAAACAAGGCTAAACCATTCTCCCCTTCATCCCATTTTCTATTAAACACTCCAAAAAATAAATAAACAAATAAATAAACAAAACATAACCAAAAGAAAGTACCACAAGAAAACACATATATATATTTCTTTCCCCTCCCAACACTCCGTTTTCTCCAAGCACACCTACTGCAATGGCATTTTTCGTTGACGGGAACGGCGGAAAAGTTTTAGGAGATGACTTCCCATTTTCTACGACTGACTCACCAGACCTGACAGAAAACGTCGACCCGCCGCTTGGAAATTAATGGGTAACTTGGGTTTTTGGTTGAACATTGCAATTCCTTACCGGCAGTTACGACTTGAGCCTTGCTGAGCGTGTTCCCGCTGGTTTATGGAAGGAGGAGGAGGAGGAGGAGGAGGAGGAGGAGGAGGAAGGAAGAGATTGTGGTGCTGGCGGTGGAGGGAGGAGGACAGGGACGAAAATTAAGCGGAGGTGGATCAGGATGATAAGAGGGAGAGGGAAAGGGAGACGAGGAGGGAAGAAGAGGAAGAGGAGGAAGAGGACGACGACGACAAGGGCAACAAGGGGGGAAGGGAAAGCCATAAATACAAGGAGGAAAAGTAGGTGGAGGAGCAAGAAATTAGAGAAGTTTAGTGGGAAGATAAGGAAAGAATAGTGGGGAGAGGGAGGAGGCATTGATAATAACGAAAAGAAGGGGAAAGAAAACGAAAGAAAACGTAAAAGGTAAACAAGGAAAACAAAATGAGGGGGAAAAGAGAAAACGAAAAAAGAAAAACGAAAATGAAAAGGAAAAAGGAAAACGAAAAGGAAAAAGGAAAACGAGAAGCGTGTAACAAAATAATTACCGAACTTTCACAATATAAATGAAGATGCCTGACACGAGCTACGTTATACATGGACAGGATATAACTGACACAGGCTTCTAAAATAAATAAATAAATAAATAAAAGATGGGGAGGAGGGGGAAGAAATGTGACACTTATTCAAACATTTTCTTCCATGGATGTTCCAAATAGATAAATTGCAGAAAAAAAAAGACGCAGAGGGGGAGAAAAAAAGGTTAGTAAGGTGAGAACTCAATCTTATGGAGGAAAAAATATTGTAATGAAAAACACAGTGAAGGTAAAAGGTAAGAGTGAAATGGAAAATGAAAATAGGAGTAGGAAAGCAAGTAATTCAATTAAGTTTCGCAGGATGATGATGATGATGATGATGATGATGATGATGATGATGATGATGATGAGCGGGATGAAAGAAATATACAATGAAGATATAAATAAATATAATAAATACACAAATGTAAATAAAGAGGTTTAATTAAACAAAAACAAGTAAAATAAAATAAATAAATAAATAAATACATACATATATGATAAAACATAATAAAAATAAGATTAAAAAAAAAACATT
>NC_087175.1:3667500-3682500 GCF_035594125.1 Scylla paramamosain | reverse complement strand
GAGAAGTGTATTTCCCCAGCGTAAAACAGCGTGCAGCGTGGTATCGTGGCGTACAATGCAGTATCATACGTGCCTTAACACCATTCTGGAGATTACAACTTTCACTCCTTCAGCTAAAAAAAAAACGAAGTATATTTTTCCCCTACACAATATATAGAAGCTTGCAGAGTATAACATAGTGCTATACGTGTCTTGCCTCCTGAATGCCAGCTCAAACAACACAACTTTCTCCTTCACCACAAAAAAAAAAAAGAGTATATTTTCCTCTGCACAGAATTCAGCAGTGTGTAGCAAAGTTTAGTACACACATAGCATCACACTATAAAAAAAAAAAAAAAAAAAAAAAAAAAAACCACGCAATTTTTACTCCAAACAAAACCAGTGTATTTTCTTCTGTGGAAAATAAAACAGTGTGAAATAGCGTGTGTCAGTATCACCCGTGCCTTGCCTTTTAAAAACCCAGCAATCAAAGGAACCAATTTTCTCCACAACAAAACAGTTAATTTTCCTCTCTTGAGTACAAAAAGAGTGCAATATATTACAGAATTACTATAGTGTATTAGTATCCTCCGTGCCTCCCTACACACCCGGCAGTCAAAGAACGCAATTTTTACCCCAACAAAAGCAGTGTATTCTATGGAGTACAAAACAGCGTGCGATATAGTGCAGTGTGTATGTATGACGCGTGCCTTGCCTCCTACACTCCCAGCAGTCTATTGTAGCAGTCAAGATACACAACAGCCACTCCATCACGACCACCACTGTATTTTTCCCCGAAGTACAAGATAGAGCGCAATGTAGAGCAGCGTATTATCACTAGTGCCTTGCCTCTTGCACACCCACCTCTCAAAACTCACAATTTCCACTTCACTAAATCGGTTTATTTTCCCTCAAATGGAGTACAAAGTAGTGTAGTGCATTAATACCACCCGTGCCTTGCGTTCCAACTCCCAAAAGCGGGCAAGTCTGTGAGCACAATTTCCTCTCTTTCATTTCTCACCACAAGTAATATTTGCACACCCTCGGCTGCCAGTGACCCGGATATCACCTGCCAAACCTTTCTCTTCACAACCAGGTGCTCCATCCCATCACGCCACCACCTCCCATCCCCGCGTCGCCACTACTCTCTCATCTCGCCGCCTGTCTGCCCTGTCTGTGTCCCTGGGATCTGATTCTGCCTCGTGTCTCTCGGGGGATCTAATACTACGCCTTGTTATATTGTTACCCTGAGGTGCGTCTGTAGAGCGCTTCGTTGCCACGGGGAGTGGGACCTGTGTCTTGTATCTGATGTTGGTTAGTCTGTTTACACTTTTTTATTTATTTATTTTCTTTTTTAATACAAGTTCGTAGATTTCACTAAATTTACTCGATGTTTTCTCTATGTCTTGTTTTTTGATATGGGTGAGTATAACATTTTTTTTTTCTTTTAATAAGAGAGCAGTGTAGCACGATCCACGAGCCCAGTTTAACACGACTTGAAATGTGATGGTTTAACTGAATTTACACGATGTTTTCACTTCAGCACGATCCAGCGATGCACACACGTAAAGCTAAGGGCTTTTCCATCTTTTTTTTCTGTTTTTCCCTGCATTTCTAGTGATGTAGCTTTGATATTAAAGGTTGGGGTGAATAAACAAGGATAAACTGTGGCAATTAGTATTACTCACTTATCACAAATAGACTTGACGACAAAATAGTGCAGTTTAATAGGAGAAATTCATGTGACCTCCTTTCCCATTAGTTTTTTTTTTTTACGGTTTTATTTTATTTATTTACATTTTTTACACACGATTTCTGTTAACACGACGCCTGCAAGTCCCTGTTCTGTATCACGTAAGCCGAGTGAACCTCCACTACGCTTTTCTGCCGTGCAAGGAGTCAGATGCTGCATGCTGCTGCCCTCACGAGGATCCAATACCCTATGCTATTATTGAGGAGAATCTGATACTGCTACATTTTGCTTCCCTGGAAAGGATCTTTTACATTCTGCTTCCCTGACAAGGATCTGCTACTTCACGTTACTGGCCTGGGGAGAATCTCGCTGCCCACGAGAGAATCTAATACTGTATGTTATTACCGAAGATCTGATACCACACCTTGCTGCCCTAAAGGATCCAACACTACATGTTATTGTTGAAGGGGATCTGACACCATGTTGCTGGCCTGGGGAGAATTTTGTTGCCCCAGACATGAATCCAGTACTATATGTTATCACTAAAGAGGATCTAATGCCACATTTTGCTGCTAAGAAAGGGATCCGATTCTATATGTTTTCACTGAAGAGGCCTTGACACCATGTTACTGCCCCGAGGAGGATCTTGTTGCCCAAAGAGGAATCTAATATTGTATGTTATCAGTGAATAGGATCTAATACCACACCTTGCCGCCCTGAACGCATCCGACACTGTATCTTATCACTGAACAGAATCTAATATCACACCTTGCCGCCCTGAATGGATCGAGCACTATATCTTATCAATGAAGAGGATCCGGGATTCCACTTTCGCAGCAGCACACCCACGCCCTCACATGCACATTCCTCGCCGCCTCGCCCCTCGGCACGGCTACATCATTTTCATCTTTTATTTCTTAAAGAGGGAAGTGTCAAGGCTCCTCGCCAGCTAAATCTATCTCACACTAAGAAATATTCAGTTTGCCAGCGTAGTTTTATTGCATTGCTTTCGATGTGAGGCTAAATTCATTACGTTTTTTTTTATATTAATTTTTTTCTCTTGTATATTTTTTCTTTCTTTTAAATGTGAAGGTAAATTTAACTTTTCTTTTCAATATCTTATTCTTTCTTCGTATTCTCTTGTGATTTTCTTTCTTTTAAATCTGGAGCTAAATTTATTACCTTTTTTTTTTTTCAACATGGTATTTTTCTTCCCATTCTATTGTAATTTTTCTCTTACTTTGAAGTCTGAAGCTACAGTGAGTAGTCTTTTGTTTTTCCCTTCAAATATTCGCTTTTTCTCTGTCTTTCATCGTAATATCGTTTGAGAATTTCACCTTTGTAGCTAAAAAATCGTCAAACACATGGAGGAGCAAACCGTTTTATGTTCAAATAGAGGAAATAATACATTCACATCAATTCTCGTTTTATAAGAACACTTTTAGAACCTTTCATCAATCGTCTTTTTATTCCTACAGACAAAAAAATAAATAAAAATAAAAATAAAATAAAACGTTCAGAGTGCGAGACACAATTGTACATAAAATTTGAGCAACAGTGTCGATTAGTCTCAGTTTAATCTCGCCAGTGAGCTCGTCACCTTTGCCTCGCCGGGTAATCCAAGTGTGTTGAAAGATAAACACCACGCATACACATTTCATATACGATTTCAAAAGCAACCACGCCAATTGATCTGAGCTTAATTCTGGACGTGATGCAGAAGACTGCTGAAAATGGCTTTGTGTCTGTGTGAAAATGAACAACCTTATTCTATTTATATATATATATATATATATATATATATATATATATATATATATATATATATATATATATATATATATATATATATTTTTTTTTTTTTTTTTTTTTTTTTTTTTTTTTCAATTTTTTTCCCTCTTAAAAAAAATAAGCTTCGTTTTTTGTTATATGATTTGTAATATAACGAACTAAATGTTAAATTCCGGCTAAGTATCTCTATTTCATTATTTTCTTTCTTGTGTGTGTGTGTGTGTGAATATGTAGTCTAATAGCTCTTTGCACACGTACCCACTCACTCACTTACACACACACACACACACACACACACACACACACACACACACACACACACACACACACACACACACACACACACAAGAAAATAATGAAACAGAGATACTTAGCCGGAATTTCACATTTAGTTCGTCATATTACAAATCATATAACAAAAAAAACGAAGCTAAATTTTAAAGGAAACAATTTTTTTTTTTTTTAAGAGGGAGAAAACTTGAAAAAAAATAAATAAATAAAATATATACAAAAATAGAATAAGCTTGTTCTTTTTCACTTCCCCCTCCCTTCCTCTCTATTCCCTCTTTCTCTCCTCCCCTTCCTTCTTGCCTTCTCACTCTCCCCTCTCCTCCATTTAATCCCCTCCCCAATTCTCCCCTCAGCCCAGGTTCTAAAAATCTGATCTCTCCTCATTCCTCTCCTCCTCTTCCTCCTCCTCCTCCCCCTCCTCCCCGTCCCCCTCCTCCTCCTCCCACAGCTCTTCGTCCTTGTCCTACTCCTCCTCCTCCTCCTCCTCCTCGTTCTCCACTTTCATTCCCTCCACCATTTGTTTGCTTGTTTGTTTTTGTGTGTTCCGTGCGTGTTGTGTCCATGTTCATCACTACTTTTGTTGTTAATGGCCTCCCCCCCAAGCCTGTCTCTCTCTCTCTCTCTCTCTCTCTCTCTCTCTCTCTCTCTCTCTCTCTCTCTCTCTCTCTCTCTCTCTCTCTCTCTCTCTCTCTCTCTCTCCGTCTGGCCAGGTGCCTCTCCTCTGTTCTCTATACCTCGTCTCTCACTCTGTTCCTCTTCCAGCTCTCTTTCCTTCCCTCTCCTCTCCCTCTTTGCCCTCTCTGACTTTCCCTCTTCACTTTGTCCCTTCGCTTCCCCTCTTCCCTCCTTTTTTTTGTCTCCTTTTCTTTCCTCTCGACTCTCGCGCGTGTGTGTGTGTGTGTGTGTGTGTGTGTGTGTGTGTGTGTGTGTGTGTGTGTGTGTGTGTGTGTGTGTGTGTGTGTGTGTGTGTGTGTGTGTGTGTTTTCTTACACACACACACACACACACACACACACACACACACACACACACACACACACACACACACACACACACACACACACACACAGACTAGACACATGCATACGCACGCACGCACGCACAAATAACGAAATAACATGCAGAAAGGTCCATCAGTAAAGGCAGGAAACTATAAACAGGTGGATAAGAAAAAAAGGCGGAGGGAGAGAGAGAGAGAGAGAGAGAGAGAGAGAGAGAGAGAGAGAGAGAGAGAGAGAGAGAGAGAGAGAGAGAGAGAGAGAGAGAGAGAGAGAGAGATACAGGCATTAAATGAAGATATACATCGTTATATTTCATGCCAAACGTGATTTTCTTCATTATATAAGTTACTCTGTTTCCCTCTCTCTCTCTCTCTCTCTCTCTCTCTCTCTCTCTCTCTCTCTCTCTCTCTCTCTCTCTCTCTCTCTCTCTCTCTAACTTTGATTTAAGTCTGTTTGTTTAAAAGTTGGGCACCCGAATCTTGTGGGGAATTTGTCCTCCCTTTAGTTCTGTCTGATTTGTTGACCGAAGAGGAGGAGGAGGAGGAGGAGGAGGAGGAGGAGGAGGAGGAGGAGGAGGAGGAGGAGGAGGAGGAGGAGGAGGAGGAGGAGGAGGAGGAGGATTTTTTCTTGTTTGTTTGCGTTAATTCCTGTTATTTCTTTTGCAGTAGTAGTAGTAGTAGTAGTAGTAGTAGTAGTAGTAGTAGTAGTAGTAGTAGTAGTAGTAGTAGTTGTTGTTGTTGTTGTTGTTGTTGTTGTTGTTGTTGTTGTTGTTGTGTGTGTGTGTGTGTGTGTGTGTGTGTGTGTGTGTGTGTGTGTGTGTGTGTGTGTGTGTGTGTGTGTGTGTGTGTGTGTGTGTGTGTGTGTGTTCCTGAGTTTCCACGTAAAACATATGACGTAAATGCATGTGTTTCCTCGTTAAAACACACACACACACACACACACACACACACACACACACACACACACACACACACACACACACACTGGAAGGTACAATGAGGACGCTTAAGTGTGTGTGTGTGTGTGTGTGTGTGTGTGTGTGTGTGTGTGTGTGTGTGTGTGTGTGTGTGTGTGTGTGTGTGTGTGTGTGTGTGTGTGTGTGTGTGTGTGTGTGTGTGTGTGTGTGTGTGTGTGTCTGGCCGTGGGAGGACAAGCAAAGGCGACACAAAATATATTATGATAAACAGTGAGCGACAAACACGAGACAAAAATTGCAACACCCGACAACCATTACCGAGGTTCCGCGCTTCAGAGGAGGAGGGAAAAGAAAAGGAGATTAATAGCAGAGCGGTGATGTGGTGTGTGTTGTTGTTGTGGTGGTGGTGGTGGTGGTGGTAACAGTAGTAGTAGTAAAGGCATCAATATTATTACCATTAGTTATTTATTCTATTTAAAACTAATCCTACTAATACTAACAACAACAACAACAACAACAACAACAACAACAACAACAACAACATCACAACAATAACTAAAAAAAGAAACACCAACAACGACACGGAAGATGAACAAGACGACGCACATGAACCGCACCACTACCACAACCACTGCGAGGGAAAGAAAATCCAATTAAAAACCAGCTAGAAAATACCACTAACAATAAAACCCTCACTAAGAACCTCAATAAAGGCAATAAAGGTTAGGGGCCCACACGCACCGCCCTGCAGCATTCCACGCCCTCGCGCTCCGCTAACAACGAGACCAATGAACCAAACTATTCCTCAAATCAGGTGCGTCTGCTTCACACCTGCCTACCTGGACTGACGAGGCGCGAGGCAGGTACAGACACGGCCAGGAAAAGAGAGAAAGACAGACAGATTGATAAGAAATATAGAGATGGAAGGGAAACGGACTGACAGATAGACGGACTGATAGGGAAATAGACAGATAATAAAGATAAGTACAGATATACATAGATAGATAAATAGACAAACAGATGGACAGAAAAATAGACAACAGATAGAGAAAAAAGAAACTGTGACAAAGAAAAAGCAGATGCAGGCATAGAGAAGTGGAAACAAACATACAAAAACAGACAGACAAAGACAAACACATAAATACATACTCGTATATAGAAAACGGAAAATTGAATGACAGTTAAGAAGATTAGCACATAGAGAAAAAAATAGAAAAATAAATAGAAAAATAATCAGATTTAAACATAACTATGATATGTAAGGAAGGAGAACTGCATTACGATAGACGGACATACATACAGACAGAAGACAGAAGGATACATACATACATACACTGAAATAGAAAACTTAGAACAGATTTAGATGAAGAAGGTGATAAATTACGAAGAACATAGATATATTAAGATGGGCAGACAGACGGACACTGAGACACATATATACCCATAGAGAGAATCAAATAAAACAAATAGAAGCAGAAAATACATAAAAAAAAAGAGATAGGCATATATAGACAAAAGAAGTATGATAATTATGAAACAATAAGAGTATATAAGACAGACACACAGACGGACAGATAAACCGACAGACAGACACAAAGACAAACAGAAATATTAAGAGAAATAAATAGAGAAACTACGAAACGGACAAACATCAACACAACTTTACAAAAAATAAATAAATAAATAAATAAAACACAGATGGGAATAAAGCAACCAAATATAGAATCAAAATAGACGAGAGAGAGAGAGAGAGAGAGAGAGAGAGAGAGAGAGAGAGAGAGAGAGAGAGAGAGAGAGAGAGAGAGAGAGAGAGAGAGAGAGAGAGAGAGAGAGAGAGAGAGAGAGAGAAATGGCATCTGCTCTGAAGGATGGAAAGGAGGAGAGAACGAAAAAGGCGAAGAGAAAGAGGAGGGAGGGAAGTATAGAGGTGAGAGAGGGAGAGAGACAGAGAGAGAGCTGGAGAGGGAGAGGGAAAGAGAAAGAAAGAAAGAGGTAGGGAGATAAGAGGCCGGTACAGAGAGAGAGAGAGAGAGAGAGAGAGAGAGAGAGAGAGAGAGAGAGAGAGAGAGAGAGAGAGAGAGAGAGAGAGAGAGAGAGAGAGAGAGAGAGAGAGAGAGAGAGAGAGATAAAAGCAAGATGTTAGATGGCAGGATTTCCTTAACAGAAACATGGGCAGAGGAAAGGCAGAAGACAGTTTAGCCTCCTTCCCTCTCTTGCTCTCTTTCACCACAACGACCTCACCTCCTACACACATAATTCCTCCTGTTTCACACCTGGTTTACCCTTGATTACCCCGCAGGACATTTAGACAAGCCCCTTACCTGCGTCTTTCCTGCTTTTATACACTCTTAGCTTACTCTTGCTGGATTTGACGCTTTTTTTAGTTTTGTTTTATTTATTTATTTATCTTTCGGGTGAGTGTTGTTGGTTTGTTAGTTTGCGGTTGGGGTGGTGGTGGTGGTGGTGCTCCAATAAATTATAAATTATCTTTATTAGCAAATGATCTTCGAAGTTAAGATTCCTGAAAGATGCAGCTGACTGGAAGTGTTCAGAAGAATATTCTTGTTGGCAATGAGCTGCTGATGATCACAATGTTTGCACTCCTGCCCATATTCTGGAAGGCTTTTCTCTCTCAACACGACTATTTTCAAATGCCACAGAGATGATTAGCCATACTCTCACGAATGTTTTTCCACTCAATGTTCTTAATGATGTGGCCATTCAATGCTCTTAATGATGTGGAAGTCTTGTTGACCTGTCACTACCACCGTAAAAATACCCTTAAAAACCCGTGTAACCTCAACAACACCTTTTGGCAGTGGTGGGGATGAGGCGCAAAAGCTTTTCAGAATATAATGTTCAATTGCTAAAGATGATCCTTGGCCTCCCTTGGCCTGAGTCAGGATCACTCGCTGTCCGGCGACCGTCACCCACCTCTCCCCCTTCTTACTCCTGTTTCCCCATCCCTCTCCGTCTGCCTCCCTCTTCCCTCTCCTTGTCCTTGTTCATGTGAGGTCAAAAGGGTACATGGCATTGCTTCAAAAATTGCTTAAAAGTTCGATATTCTTTCAAGTTAACTGATGTTCATTTTAGAAAAAAACAACTATGGACTATGGAAAAGTGTACGTATGATGCCTTAATGTTATTTGGCAGTTTATTGGCGGAAAAAAGCAAATTGGTCTGGCAGGATTTAGCGGTTTTCGGGGATGCAGCGGGTTGGCAGTCCCCGACCTGGCAACTATGGTTATTCTTGTTGTTATATTTGTTGTTGTTGTTGTTGTTGTTGTTGTTGTTGTTGTTGTTGTTGCTTTTGACCTACGTATAGTGAACAACAACAACAACAACAACAACAACAACAACAACAACAACAACAACAAAAACAACAACATCTGCAACAACAACAGACAATTATTCTCTCTTCAAAATAAATACCATCAGTCACAAAGCAAAAATAAATAAATAAATAAATAAGTAAATAAATAAATAAATAAATAAATAAATAAATAAATAAATAAATAAATAAATAAATGATAAAAAAAGATAAAAAATTAATTACCTTCAGGCAGAAATATATTTTTATCCTCACTTGTCGAAGAAAATTAAATAAAACGAAATATATAAATAAGTAAATAACAAATAAACAGATAAACGGATAAATAGATCAATCAACGACAATTACATTTTCCAGAGCAGAGATTAACAATTTTCTCTTTATTATTATTTTATGTACATTCCATCAACACAAAGGATTCCAACTTTCGTACATATTCAAAACAGAACCAGGAACACAGCCACACCACCACAACACTGCCAACACCACCACAACACCTTCCTCCTCCTCCTCCTCCTCCTCCTCCTCCTCCTCCTCCTCCTCCTCCTCCTCCTCCTCCTCCTCCTCCTCCACCACAAAACACTACCATATCACCATTACAAGAACGTATTTTTGCTCCTCTTCCTTCCTTCCTCCTCTCCAAACAGAATAAAAGACTATCACTACTATTACTTCTTCTTCTTCCTCTTCTTCTTCCTCTTCTTCCTCCTCTTCCTCCCAAAAACAAACCACACAATCACCACAACAATTACTTATTCGTCCTTTCCTCCTCCTCCTCCTCCTTGTCTTCCTCCCCAGGCACATTAACTTCCTCCTCCTTCTCCTTCACCTCCTCCTCCTCCTCTTCCTGTACCTCCACCTCCATCTCCTCCACCTCCTCTTGCACCTCCACCACCTCCTCCTCTTCCTCCCCAGGCACACCAAAGCATCACCACTGCATTAACTTTCCTCCTCCTCCTCCTCCTCCTCCTCTTCTTCCTCCTCCTTTCTAAACAAAACCACATCACCAGTGCATTAACTTTCTTCCTCCTCCTCTTCTTCCACCACCATTACCACCACCACCACCGCCACCACAGGTAATATCTCTGGCTCTACTAATTCCACCTATTAATTAAAGTTACACCTCATACCTGTTCCCTGTGTGATTATTTTCCAGGCGCCACTCAGCCAGGGCTCCCTCATTACTGCTTGTTAGCGGCCAGTCTCCTCTGCTTTATTAAATAAGAGTAGGGGAAACTTTTATATGTGTAGATTATTATTATTAGTAGTAGTAGTGGTGTTTTGGTGTGGTCGTTGTAGGGTGGTGGTGGTGGTGGTAGTGGTTGTTCTTTTCCATATTTCACTCTTGTCTATCATAAAGTAACACACACACACACACACACACACACACACACACACACACACACACACACACACACACACACACACACACACACACGAACCCATCTCTTCCCCACAAAACCATCACGATAAAACACAGTACATTTCCCAAGACAAAACTTAACCCTTTCTCTTAACCCCTTCCCCTCACCCGCTCTCTCTCCCCACCCACTCTCTCTCACCCTTAACAATCCCCTTTGGCACAGCTCCCACTTGCCCCTAGGTGAATATTAAAGATTTTTCAGCCTCCCCCTTGGCCTCTTACGGGGGAGAGGGGAGGGGGAAAGGGGGGAGTGTAACCTTTGACAGATCTGAAGGAATGCGGGGGATGGTCGAGGTGTGAAGAGAAGCCAGACGAGTTTAGGTGACACGTGCATATGTAATGTGTGTGTGTGTGTGTGTGTGTGTGTGTGTGTGTGTGTGTGTGTGTGTGTGTGTGTGTGTGTGGGGGGGGGGGGTGAAGGGAGGGAGGCAGGGAGGGAGGAAGGACAATTCTATATTTTTAGGTCTATAAATAAAGAAAAAAAGATGGTACGTAGAAAAAGATTGCCTGAGAGAGAGAGAGAGAGAGAGAGAGAGAGAGAGAGAGAGAGAGAGAGAGAGAGAGAGAGAGAGAGAGAGAGAGAGAGAGAGAGAGAAAGAAAGAAAGAAAGAAAGAAAGAAAGAAAGAAAGAAAGAAAGAGAGAGAGAGAGAGAGAGAGAGAGAGAGAGAGAGAGAGAGAGAGAGAGAGAGAGAGAGAGAGAGAGAGAGAGAGAGAGAGAGAGAATATTCAAGGCCACAGGTAAAGCAGCAGAGCCACAACTCGTGATAAAAAGATTAATTAATTTACTTGTACGACTTACACTCAACTGCATGGAGAAAAAAAAACATCGGAAGTCAAAGAGAACACAGAATAATAATAATAAATAAAGAGAAAATGAAAGGAGAGGAAGAAGAAGAAGGAAGAGAGGGAATGAACGAGAACACACACACACACACACACACACACACACACACACACACACACACACACACACACACACACACACACACACACACACACATACTGAACTTCTTGGAAACGAGAAGAAAACAACGAATACCAAACAAGAAAGTTAACACAGGAGAATTACAAAAAAAGGAGGAAATGAGAGAAAAGGAGAAAAAGAAAGAAGAGAGAAAATGAAGAAAAAAACACACATACTGCATACAAACGAAAAAAAATCATTAATTATAAAATGTAAATAACACAGAACTAAAAAAAAAAAAAGAAACAAGAAAGAAGAAGAAAAAGAAGAAGGAAGGGAGAAAATGAATAAGAAGACACACATACACACTGAACTGCTTGGAAATGAGGTGAAGACATTGAATATTAAACGACAAAGATAACAGGAAAATTAAAAGAAAAAAAGAAAGAAAGAAAGAGACAAAGAGAAGAAGAAAGAAGAGATAAAATGAAGAACAAGAGATCAGGTGATGATAAGGAAAGAGTAGGAAGAGGAAAAGAGAAAGAAATAAAGACAGAAAGAAAGAAGGGGATTACAGATGAAAGATAAAACTGAGAATACGCAAAGAAGAGAAAAGGGGATAGGAAAAAAAAGTGATAGAAGAAGAGACAGAATAATTGCAATGAAAATGCAAAGATGAATATTGAAAACAGAAAACAGGAAATATGAAACATCAAATAGAAAAGTGGAAAATAAAAATGAAGAAAAAGGAAAAGTGAGAATACAGAAAAATGATTGAGAGAAGGAAAGAAGTAGAAGAATTATAATGAAAATACAAAGATGAATAATGAAAAAAAAAGTCAAATATGAAACACCAAGGATAATAAAGGATAACGAGAGGAGAGAAAGAAAGAGACGATGTAAGGAAAGATACAAAAGAATTAACAAGAAATTACAAACGGAAATAAAATAAAACCGAATACATAAAAAAAAAATAGCAGGAAAATCAACAGGAAAATAGGAAAAAAATAAGTTAAAGACATAGAACGAAAAATGGAAACGGAAGTAAAAAAAAGACTTAAAAGAGGAAAGGTGAAAATAAAAAGGGAGAAAGAGAGATCATAAAATTTCCAAGAGGGAAGATCTAACGAAGAATGAAGAAGAGGAAAGGACAAGAGGGAAAAAGGAGGAGGAAAATCATAAACTTTTGGGGTCACACACAGAGAGAGAGAGAGAGAGAGAGAGAGAGAGAGAGAGAGAGAGAGAGAGAGAGAGAGAGAGAGAGAGAGAGAGAGAGAGAGAGAGAGAGAGAGAGAGAGAGAGAGAGAGAGAGAGAGAGAGAGAGAGAGAGAGAGAGGTACAAGGTTAAAAGTGTAGATTAGTAAGAGTGGAGGAGGAGGAGGAGGAGGAGGAGGAGGAGGAGGAGGAGGAGGAGGAGGAGGAGGAGGAGGAGGAGGAGGAGGAGGAGGAGGAGGAAGGACGAAGGAAATGTGCAGGAGGAGGAGGAGGAGGAGGAGGACGAAGGAAACGAGGAGGAGGAGGAGGAGGAGGAGGAGGAGGAGGAGGAGGAGGAGGAGGAGGAGGAGGAGGAGGAGAGTAAGGAGATGGAGGAGGAATGCCAAAAGAGAGTGGATGAGGAGAAAGGGGAGGCCAAAAAGGAGGAGGAGGAGGAGGAGGAGGAGGAGGAGGAGGAGGAGGAGGAGGAGGAGGAGGAGGAGGAGGAGGAGGAGGAGGAAAAGAGGAAGACGAAAAAGTATAAGGTCAATAAATTCGCTTCTGAACGAAATGAAGTGAAAAACCGAAAAAGACGAAAAATTTGAGCAAATCACACGAAACAGAATGAACGGAGAGAGAGAGAGAGAGAGAGAGAGAGAGAGAGAGAGAGAGAGAGAGAGAGAGAGAGAGAGAGAGAGAGAGAGAGAGAGAGAGAGAGAGAGAGATTAATGAGTTGAGTTAAAATAAAGATTGTGCCACGAATTAATTGACAAAAAACCACCTCTTCCTTAAATGAATAAAAAAATTAATGGACGTGGTACAGAGAGAGAGAGAGAGAGAGAGAGAGAGAGAGAGAGAGAGAGAGAGAGAGAGAGAGAGAGAGAGAGAGAGAGAGAGAGAGAGAGAGAGAGAGAGAGAGAGAGAGAGAGGTGATGGTGATGAAAAGAATAGGAATAAGGAAAAGAAAGAGAACAATGTGCACAGAAAAAGAAGAAAGAGAAGAAGAAGAAAGACGAAAGAAAAATAAGAACAGGAGCTGAAGTGATGATGAGAAAAAATACGAGGAAGAGAGGAAGAAATACAGAGGGAAAGGAAGAAAAAGAAAGGAAGAAGACATAAGAAGGAAGGGAAGAGAGATAAAAATAAATGTGACAAAGAAAAAGAGAAGAAATAGGGTGGGTGGGTGGGTGGGTGTTCAGATGCTGTTAGAAGATAAGAGAAAGAAAATAAATAAAAGGAAGAAAAGGAAAAAAGATTGGAAAATACAGTGGGAGTGATAAAGTGATATGAAATAAAACAATATTCGTAATTTTTTTTTTTACTTTTTTTTATTTAAGAAAATGTTGAGAAATGTTAATATTCTCTCTCTCTCTCTCTCTCTCTCTCTCTCTCTCTCTCTCTCTCTCTCTCTCTCTCTCTCTCTCTCTCTCTCTCTCTCTCTCTCTCTCTCTCTCTGTCTTCTACGTTTCCTCTTCTCTTTCCATCACATTTATATCTCTTCCACTTCCTCCACCTCTTCTTCACCCTCCTCTTCCACTGCTCTCCATTCTCTTCTTCTTCTTCTTCCTCTTCCACCTCCTTGTCCTTGTCCTCGTTCTCTTCCATTCTATACCTACTAGCCCTTTCTTCTTCTTCCTCCTCCTCATCCTCCTCCTCCTCCTCCTCCTCCTCCTCCTCCTCCTCCTCCTCCTCTTCCCTCCCCCTCCTCCTCCTCCAGAGCTGACCTTCTGTCCTCTCCTCCAAAACCAGGTCGCCGGAAGCAGTTACGGGACACAAAGTTTGATGAGATTAAACTAATTTGTTGCTGTTGCTTCCCACACGCACGCACGCACGCACACACACACACACACACGCACGCACACGCAAGCACACACACACACACACACAGAGAGAGAGAGAGAGAGAGAGAGAGAGAGAGAGAGAGAGAGAGAGAGAGAGAGAGAGAGAGAGAGAGAGAGAGAGAGAGAGAGAGAGAGAGAGAGTTTAAATCAAATATATTCTCTTTATATTTCGTATCCTTTTGAAAAAAAAAACACGCACACACACACACACACACACACACACACACACACACACACACACACACACACACACACACACACACACACACACACACACACACTCAAACATGGCGCAGAAAGCCAAGTAAACAAACAAATAAAATAGAAGCAAAAGAAAAAAAGAAAAAAGAAAAGCAAAAACGATAAAAGTGAGAGAGAGAGAGAGAGAGAGAGAGAGAGAGAGAGAGAGAGAGAGAGAGAGAGAGAGAGAGAGAGAGAGAGAGAGAGAGAGAGAGAGAAAGCAAAAGACTCACTAATTCTCTCTCCCCTTTTGGATTTGAAAATAAAAATAAAGAAGAAATAATAAAATAAATTAATAATATAAAGAAAAGAGGGGGAATAAACCAGATGGAAAAAGGAAGGGAAGGAGAACGAGAGAGAAGAGAAAGAGTGTATGAATAAAAGGAATAAACAAG
>NC_087175.1:3660000-3662500 GCF_035594125.1 Scylla paramamosain | reverse complement strand
TTGACTGGACGGTTTCGTTTTCTATATATTTTTTCGTTAATTTGAGGGCGAAATGTTGGTTTGTAATATGCATGACCTTTTGTGATGAGGTGAAACTTGTTGTTATTATTATTATTATTATTATTATTATTATTATTATTATTATTATTATTATTATTATTATTATTATTACATGTATCTCATTGGTGTCAGTGTGTGTACTGTGTTTATTTTGCATTCGTGGGGTTATGTATGATTGTAATTGTTGTTGTTGTTGTTGTTGGTGGTGGTGGTGGTGGTGATGGTGGTGGTGGTGTAATAATTTCACAGGAAACTAATTTTTTTTCCCGTAATCTATGGCTAAAAATTTTGTTGATACTTGTTGTTGTTGTTGTTGTTGTTGTTGTTGTTGTTGTGGTGGTGGTGGTGGTGGTGGTGGTGGTGGTGGTGGTGGTGGTGGTGGTGGTGGTGATGGTGGTGGTGGTGGTAATGAGACCACAACAAACTCATTTTTTCCCTAATCCATAGGTAAAATCGTTGTTGTTGTCGTAATTGTTGTTGTTGTAATTGTTGTTGTTGTTGTTGTTATGATAGTGATGGTGGTGGTAGTAATAAGACAACAACAAACAATTTTTTCCCTAATTCATAACTGAAATCGTTGTTGTTGTAGTAGTAGTAGTAGTTGTTGTTGTTCTTGTTGTTAATGTTGTTGTTGTGATGGTAATGGTAGTGGTGGTGGTGGAAAACAAACATTTTTTCCCCACTAATCCATAATTCAAGCAAGAGATAACAACTTTTTTCCTTTTCTTCTTTTCCTTGACTTTACTCTTTCCCTCCTCATGCCTCCTTATATTCCTTCCTTTCCTTCTCCTCTCTTATTTTCTTTCCTTCTTTTTCCTCGTATCCTTAATTTCTTTCTTCCATCCTAATTTATTCTCTCTTGTTTTTCGTTTTCTTTTCCTCTCTTTCCTCTCCTTTCCCTTTACTTAATCTTCCCCTTTCTTTCCTCCCTTCCGTTCTATTTCCTCTTGTTTTCCTTCTCATTTACTTCTCCCTTCCCACTCTCCTTATCTCCTCACTTTAGTTTCCCTTCCCTTCCCTCTCCTTCTTTCCTCTAATTTCCCTCTCTCTCTCTCTCTCTCTCTCTCTCTCTCTCTCTCTCTCTCTCTCTCTCTCTCTCTCTCTCTCTCTCTCTCTCTCTCTCTCTCTCGCATTCCCTTCTTTCCCTCTTTTTTCCATTTTCTTCTCTCTCTTCCTTCCTCCCTATATTTTATCCTTCCTTTTCTTTGCTTCCTCTTTTCTTTCTCATTCCTCTTCCTGTCCTTCCTTTCCCCTCTGTTCACCCTCACACCTCTGTTCCCCTTTTTGGTTCCCTTCTCTCCCTCTTCCTCTCCTCCTTTCTTCTCATATTAACATGTCCTTCCCTTCCCCTCCTCCTCCCCTCGTTCTTCCTTCTCTGTCCCCTCTCGCATTCCCTCCCCTCTCTTCCCCGTTCCCCTCCCCTATCTCTCTCTTCCCCTCATTCTCTACCCTCACGTTCTCTCTCTCTTTCCTCCCCTTCTCTATATTTTACCACTCCTTTCCCTTCCCATTCCTACCCCCCTCCTCACTCTCTCTTCCCCCTCATCCCCTTCCCCGTCCCCCTTCACATCAGCTGAGCCACAGATGAAAGCCAGCAGACGCCAGCCAGCCTTGTCCCGCCGTTCAGTTGTCAGCCTAAAAGAAGTAAATATATGAATGCAGGCGAGACGGGCACGAGGAGGAGGAGGAGGAGGAGGAGGAGGAGGAGGAGGAGGAGGAGGAGGAGGAGGAGGAGGAGGAGGAGGAGGAGGAAGGATTTGCATGGCTGGACAAAACAAGAAACCGGGTTGACGTAAAAAGTGTTTCTCATTCTCTATAAATACAAGAGAGAGAGAGAGAGAGAGAGAGAGAGAGAGAGAGAGAGAGAGAGAGAGAGAGAGAGAGAGAGAGAGAGAGAGAGAGAGAGAGAGAGAGAGAGAGAGAGAGAGAGAGAGAGAGAGACTTACCACAGTGAATGAGACGCTACGAAAGAAAACGAGAGCTTATAAACAATAACGAGTTTTAGGAAGGAAGAGGAGGAGGAGGAGGAGGAGCAAAAGAGGAAGAAGAAGAAGAAGAAGAAGAAGAAGAAGAAGAAGAAGAAGAAGAAGAAGAAGAAGAAGAAGAAGAAGAAGAAGAAGAATTAGCAAAGCAGCAGCAGCAGCAACAACAACAACAACAACAACAACAACAACAACAACAACAACAACAACAACAACAACAATAATAGGAAAAAAGTGGAGCAAGAGCAGGAAGAGGAAGAAAAGCAGCAAGAGAAGTTGGAGGAGGGAGAAGAGGAGGAGAAGGAGAATTAACTTGAAGAGGAGGAAAAGGAGGAAGAGAAGGAGTAACATAAAAGAGCAGGAAGGAGGAACAAAATGCAGCAGACTTGTTAACCTTTACGAGGAGGAGGAGGAGGAGGAGGAGGAGGAGGAGGAGGAGGAGGAGGAGGAGGAGGAGG
>NC_087175.1:3632500-3655000 GCF_035594125.1 Scylla paramamosain | reverse complement strand
AAAAGTCATAAAAAATCCTTTAGCCAAACACACACACACACACACACACACACACACACACACACACACACACACACACACACACACACACAGACCTTCCACAATAAAAACAACACAAAATATTTTCACTCGTTAGCTGAAACAAAAACAAAAAAATCTGAACCTAAAAATCTGAATAAAAAAGAATAATAATAAAAAAAAACATCCAACAAACTAAATAAAACAATGAAAAAGCCATGGGAGGAATCGTGTGTGTGTGTGTGTGTGTGTGTGTGTGTGTGTGTGTGTGTGTGTGTGTGTGTGTGTGTGTGTGTGTGTGTGTGTGTGTGTGTGTGTGTGTGTGTGTGTGTGTGTGTGTGTAAACATTTTTTTCATTTTCTTCACTTTATTCTCGAGGGAAAGACGAGTTGAACGGTTTTTTTTTTTCTCCATCTTCTTTCCCTTTTTTTTTCCCTCGGGCCAGTCCCCTTGACATGTGGAGAAGGGAAAATGAATAAATGAATAAAGGAAAAAAAAATAATGAATGTACTCACCCATCCATGTGCTGTTGGTGATAATCTGAAGAATCTTGGCTGGATCCATCTCTCTCTCTCTCTCTCTCTCTCTCTCTCTCTCTCTCTCTCTCTCTCTCTCTCTCTCTCTCTCTCTCTCTCTCTCTCTCTCTCTCTCTCTCTCTCTCTCAGGCCGCGGATCCCCTCACGACGTCAACTGCAAGGGGAAAAAATAAGAAGCTGAAGACGACAGTTGATATTGAGAGGAAAACGTCATGCCTCCTCCAGGGAAACGAGGGGAAAACACACAATTTTGGGAGAAAACATGGAAATATTGACCTTCAGGAAAATGGTGATACGTTATGTGAATATGGCGTAGGCTGGAACGTAAAAGGGAAAAAAACATGGGATGGAGAATTAAAGGTGTAGGGAAAATACGTGGGAAATATGGGTAGTTAGGAAAATGTAAGGGAAAATACAGGAAAATATTGAGATTAGTTTAGTTTAGTGATCTTTTTTTTTTTAGCATGGCAAGAAAATACAGGGAAATGAACATGGGGAATTATAGTTTGGGAAAATATAGGAAAATAGAGGAAAATTTTAACCTCAAGGAAAATGTTTAGTGATTTTTTTTTTAAACATGGCACAAGAGAAATGTAGAGAAAAGCACATGGGGGAACAATGGAGTTTAGGAAAATATAGGGAAATAAAGGAAAAATATTGACTTTTTACAAAATTGATGAGGAAATCACGAAAAATTCTTGGAAACCACAGGAAAATATTGAACGTAAGAAAGTGAAAATACTGAAATACTGAAAGTGAAAATACTGAAAAATACTGAAGAAAGAAATAATAGAAACAAGATAAAAAAAAATAAATAAAATAAGAAAACAAATACTTCTGCGAAAAAAAATAAATAAAAAATCTGGTAAATTCTGAAACACACTGAAATGAAAAGTTAAAACGCAGAAATCTGAGAAGCAAACAAATATTATGACATTTTCCAAGGAAGTGGCGTCATCATCATAGTCAGTCACCACTTCTCCGGAAATCTTCTGGAAAAACACTTAATTATGCAAGGAAAACACAGACAAAATGCTGAAAGTCAAGGAGGGGAAAAATATACAGGATCTGAGAGGAAAAACGGTGAAATGCACATTTTTTCCACCTCTTGTTGAATTGTCCTCATCATCATCATCATCATTACCATCATCATCATCATCATCATCATCATCATCATCATCATCAAGAAATCTGCAGCTAAACAAGAAGGGTTAAATGTTTGAATTTAAAAGGGTTAATATGATTGATAGGTGAATGTTTTTTTTTTCCTTTTTTCTTGGAAGACAATGAGAGGGAAAAATGGAAAAAGTAAAGAAAAATGTTGGAAATGATAAGTAAAAGTAACGATATAAATAGTTGGTGAAATATAGTATAAATGTAACAAATAAAGATGAAAAATGGGAGGAAAAATAATAATAAAAAAAAATGCAGGGGAAACTTAAGGGAAAGGAAATCACAATGCACTTAGAGAAAAAAAATCATTAAAAAAAAAAAAACTCCTTAACAAGTAAAATAAATACAACTTCATAGCAAGCAGTAAAAAAATAAATAAATAAATAAATAAAATATATAATCAAGTAAAAACAAAAAGAAAGGAAAGAATGTGAGATACCTATGAGAAAAAAAAACTCCCCATATCCACAATTCAGTTAGACAAAATAACAACAGTAAAATAAAAAAAAGACATTTCACAATCAACAAAAAAAGTAAATAAATAAATAAACAAAAAGAGAAAAGATAAAATGAAAAAAAGAATTTTGAGCAAACTACAGAAAATATTTTAAAACTTGCTCAGGTAATAAAAAAAAATAGAAAAACAAGCAAAAAAAATACTGAAAACTTAATAAAAACAAAAATGGGAATGAAAAGTTAAAAAGAAAAAGACTGTAGAGAAAAAAAAGTAATCAGGCAAATGTCGAAATAATATATCATAATGAAGCAAAAGAAAAATAATAAATACAAATAAATAAATAAATAAATAACAAGCAAAAAGGAAACATTAATAAACACGAATAAAAAATAAATAAATAGACAAATGTTACTGAATTAGAATTGGAAAAAGAAAAATTAACAACTCAGTATTAATTCATCAGAAATCTCACATTCAAAAAAAGACTGAAAAAGGCAAAAATAAAATAAAAAAGATTAACCCTTTTAATTTTATTTGACACATCTTCCTTTAATTGCTATCCTCGCTAAGTCTTTTTTTTTTCCTATTCTTTTTTTTTTACTTTTTTTTTTTTTAATTCTCTTTGTTGTAGATGCTCACAAATATTACATGATTTTTAGCGGCGTGAGTAACTGTTGGATATCGCAGAGAGTGAGTGAGAGTGAAAGAGTGAGAATAATGCATCAGGTGAGGAACATTTTGTAAGTTAGGAAGTTAGGAAGAGTTTAACGCCGAGATAATTTTCAGTGGCATTAATTTTGAGGGCCATTTAATTACATTGCCATTAATAACGCGGGAGAAAAATGCAACACATACTTACGCACTTTAGACTTTTTAACTTTTATTTTTTGCCCCCTGCTTTTTTTTTTTTTTTTTTTTTTGGTATGCAGTGAAATGTTATGAGGCGGAAGAAATGAGGTAAAATTGTACTCGAGTTCTGTATGTATGTATGAGAGAGAGAGAGAGAGAGAGAGAGAGAGAGAGAGAGAGAGAGAGAGAGAGAGAGAGAGAGAGAGAGAGAGAGAGAGAGAGAGAGAGAGAGAGAGAGAGAGAGAGAGAGAGACTGTGTGTGTAATCTGGAAAAGTAATAAATCAAATGCTTGATAATAATATGCAGCATTTCTATATTACGAAAATGTTTAAGAAGACAAATACTAGATTACACAATTATTATTACTATTATTATTATTATTACGATTATTATTGTGGCTATTATTATTATTATTATTATTATTATTATTATTATTATTATTATTATTATTATTATTATTATTATTAGAAGACGAAAAATTTAAGGGATAAAGAAAGTAATGAAAATTCTGAACAAGAGTTATGAATGATTAATACACACACACACACACACACACACACACACACACACACACACACACACACACACACACACACACACACACACACACACACACACACAGGTCTCAGGGTTTCAATGTGCGTCATCTCGTCCCGGAAGGATTTAAAGAGCGAGCCACGAGTCACAATTTCCCGAGCCAAATTCAAGGAAATACTTACGAGACCCCTGGAGAAGAAAACGGGAGGAGGTGTGGAATTACTGTATTTTTTTTGTATTTTTCTTCTTATTGTTATTATTATTATTATTACTGTTGATGGTACTACTGTTGTTGTTGTTGTTGTTGTTGTTGTTGGTGGTGGTGGTGGTGTTGTAGTTGTATTAGTAGTAGTAGTAGTAGTAGTAGTAGTAGTAGTAGTAGTAGTAGTAGTAGTAGTAGTAGTCTACCAACAAACCATTTTTCTTAATTTTATTGGGTAAAGGATTCTACCTGAATATCTGTGAGAGGAGGAGGAGGAGGAGGAGGAGGAGGAGGAGGAGGAGGAGGAGGAGGAGGAGGAGGAGGAGGAGGAGGAGGAAGGAAGGAAAGGACTACTGTGACGGCTACTAATACTACCACTAGTACTACTCCTCTGCCCCCCCACCACCACCACCACCACCTCATATTCTTACAAAATACAGCCTCAATAATTATTTCGTTTCCTCTCTTTCATCTTCCGTCGGTTTCCCGCGACAAAAATCATTAAAAATTAATTGGATGACGTAATTAGTTTAGTCGGTAAGTGCCTTCATTAGTACAGACATCTGCGTTTATTGTTATTGTTATCATTGTTGTTATTATCATTATTATTATTGTTGTTGTTGTTGTGTGTGTGTGTGTGTGTGTGTGTGTGTGTGTGTGTGTGTGTGTGTGTGTGTGTGTGTGTGTGTGTGTGTGTGTGTGTGTGTGTGTGTGTGTGTGTGTGTGTGTGTGTGTGTGTGTGAGAGAGAGAGAGAGAGAGAGAGAGAGAGAGAGAGAGAGAGAGAGAGAGAGAGAGAGAGAGAGAGAGAGAGAGAGAGAGAGAGAGAGAGAGAGAGAGAGAGAGACTACATGAAAATATAAAACTGGAAAAAGAACATAAATAATAAAAGAACCAAATTAATCAAATAGGAGAAAATAAAGAAAAAAATAAATAAAAAGGAACAAAATTAAATTAACTTGAGGAAAGTCTCTCTCTCTCTCTCTCTCTCTCTCTCTCTCTCTCTCTCTCTCTCTCTCTCTCTCTCTCTCTGGGCGCAGCATTACGTTCCTCATTCCCTCTAATTAGCCACAAATACCACCACGATCAATGAAAAAAAGAAAAAAAACACAAGATCAAAGAAAACGGAGGCAGTACAGATGAATGAAAATGGGAAAACGTGTCCAAACCAGATAACAACCTGCTTTTAGTCTCCCCAATCTGATAATAATGACAAGCCCTCCCGGTCACCTTTCACCACTGGAGAGTCATGTCAATGTATATTAATGATTTGTGACCTGGAGGCGCGGGTTCCATCCCTCCCATTATCATAAGGTCAGTGTTTTTGCAATGGTTAGTTAGGGTCGTACTTCGAGGGGCTTAGGGTACCAAGATGTGTTCTCGACTAACTCTGAAGCGGCTAATTCTACAATATATTCAAGATTTCAATAGCTAAAATTAAATGGAAAGCTATATATACTAGCATCTTGTAAATTCAAGCTAATAAGTCTAATATATAAGTAATCTAATATATTCTAATCTATAATATACTTTTGAATGGAATAGTGACGCTAACTTTAAATTCTGCCTTTCCTTACTTTACACGAAGGGGGAAAGAAAATATGGTAGGTGCGTCCACGAATATCTTAAGTGGATCAATGTTTCTCCAAGGGTCGTCTTCCCTGGAATACCTGGAAGCCTTACAGAACCTGGATACTTTCTCGACTGCCTCAAGGACATCAATGTGTTTCCAAGGGTCACACTGCCTGGAATCCCTCGAAAGCCTTAACATCAAAGACAGAAGAATCAAATAGAAAATTCTACTACTTATATATACAACTAACTAATCTAAATCCAATGGTAGTTAAAATTAAGTAAAACAAATTAAATCTTTAAAATAAAAAAATATACTCCTAAGTCTAATATAATCAAAACTCAGTTAAAATTGTTCGTCTCCATATTTCGCATCAAGAAGGAAGGAACTGCAAGAAGCATTGACGACCAACTCAAGGGGATCAATGTTCCTCCTACTGGAAAAAAAAAGGAAAAAATAAAATAAAATTCTGCTAAAACTCTGGCTGCCTGCTTCTGTATTCTCCCCTTCCTATGACTTGAACTCTTTTTATCCCTTTGACCTGCCACTTGGTACAACTCTCCCTCGTTACAAATCACTCTCAGGCATTCTTCCTTGTTCTACAGCCACATGCAATCGTTCAGCAGGGAAAAAATTGCAAGATCTGTTCTTTCCATCGCTAACTTTCTTGTAGATGCTCATAAAGACTTGCATTGCTTTTGGTGCTGCTAATTGTTTCTTGTCACACTGAAAGGGTTAACATGAGAGTTTCAAGACAATGATCCTAAAATTTTTAATAATCCACTTGGCTCTTTTCTCTTGCAGACTGGCACCTTAGTTGTTTTTTTTTTACTTATTAATATTTTTCTTGTCTTTTCCCAGTTCCCTTCTTACATAAAAATAAAAATTCTCAACAACTCAAGTGAATCAATATTTCTTCAAGACTCATCCTGCCAAGACCACTTCGAGACACTTAACGTGGAAAAATGAGTAAGACAATATCTAGCAACTTTTATCGCACTAGGATCTTTATTATTGCAAGGGATGATCCAGCTGGAGGTACTCTGAGGGCCTTAAGGTGAAAAGATGTGCTCACGGGTAAGCACTTCAAGGAGATCAATGTTGTTCCAAGGGTTATCTGGCCAGAGTTACTTTGACGGCCTTAAATTAGGAAGATGAGGCTCTGAAGTGAAATGAAAGTGGGGCACGAGCGGCCAGGTGGTAATGAGACAGGTGAAGGGATGAAAGGTAAGTGGGATGAGTGTGAGAGTGGAGGTAATGAGGGAAGGTGAGAGTGCAGGTGAGAGAAGATTCGAGGAACGGAGAGAGAGAGAGAGAGAGAGAGAGAGAGAGAGAGAGAGAGAGAGAGAGAGAGAGAGAGAGAGAGAGAGAGAGAGAGAGAGAGAGAGAGAGAGAGAGAGAGAGAGAGAGAGAGAGGACATATCCATCTCAAACAAAACCTATATTTGCAATCCAATCTTCTTTTCATGTTCTCTGACCTCCTCCTCCTCCTCCTCCTCCTCCTCCTCCTCCTCCTCCTCCTCCTCCTCCTCCTCCTCCTCCTCTTCTTCCTCCTCCTCATTCTTCTCCATTATTCCTCTTTCCCCACCTTAAAATCTTCCTCCTTTTCCTCTTTTCATCTCTTATTTCATCACAATTCTCCTCCTCCTCCTCCTCTTCCTCTTCAAAACTCTCATATCGCTTCCTCTTTTTCTTATTCTCTATCCTGTTTTTCCTTCCCAAATGTTTTTTCTTTCCCTATCTCTTCTTTCCTCATTGTGTGTGTGTGTGTGTGTGTGTGTGTGTGTGTGTGTGTGTGTGTGTGTGTGTGTGTGTGTGTGTGTGTGTGTGTGTGACTTTCTTTTTCATCCTTTCCTTACATTTTTCCTTCTTCCACCCACGTTCTTTATCATGCCTCTCTCTCTCTCTCTCTCTCTCTCTCTCTCTCTCTCTCTCTCTCTCTCTCTCTCTCTCTCTCTCTCTCTCGCAATCAGGTCGTGGTTATGGAAATGTTGGCATCTGGAGATAATTTTAGAGAGAGAGAGAGAGAGAGAGAGAGAGAGAGAGAGAGAGAGAGAGAGAGAGAGAGAGAGAGAGAGAGAGAGAGAGAGAGAGAGAGAGAGAGAGAGAGAGACTTAAAACATGATCGGTAAAAGCAAAGGGACTCAAGAATAATAATCAAAGGAAAGGAAAGGAAAGGAAAGGAAAGGAAAGGAAAGGAAAGGAAAGGAAAAGAAAAGGAAAAGAAAGGAAAAGAAAGTAGAAAGAAGAGAATGAGGAAGAGGGCGACACGAGAAAATAAATGGGAAGAACATGATGACAAAGAGAAAGATGGAATTATGAAACGAGAGAGAGAGAGAGAGAGAGAGAGAGAGAGAGAGAGAGAGAGAGAGAGAGAGAGAGAGAGAGAGAGAGAGAGAGAGAGAGAGAGAGAGAGAGAGAGAGAGAGAGTACGATAAGCAATATGTTTTCCTTTTCTTCATTGCATCAAGTCTCATCACTCAACACTCTCTCTCTCTCTCTCTCTCTCTCTCTCTCTCTCTCTCTCTCTCTCTCTCTCTCTCTCTCTCTCTCTCATAAAATAGTTTTAAGTCGCGTGTGTTTGTGATTTTTAAGAATGAGAGAGAGAGAGAGAGAGAGAGAGAGAGAGAGAGAGAGAGAGAGAGAGAGAGAGAGAGAGAGAGAGAGAGAGAGAGAGAGAGAGAGAGAGAGAGAGAGAGAGAGAGCATATATATCCAATCCATATCAAATCAAAATATTGCGTATTGCTTTTCTTCCTTCCTTTCTTTCTTTCTCACTTTCTTTCCTTCCTTCTTTCTTTCTTTCTTTCCTTTTGTTCCTTCTTTTCCTTATCTTATCGTTATTTTCTCTTCCTTTCTTCTTAAACTCTTTATTTCTTCTTTCCCCTGTTATCATATCGTACTCATTCTCCTCCTCCTCCTCCTCCTCCTCTTCCTCCTCCTCCTCCTCCTCCTCCTCCTCCTCCTCCTCCTCCTCCTCCTCCTCCTAAGATATTGCCTCTACCTCCTTCCTCTCCTCTCACTTTTCCCTCATGGTGAGATGTGTGTCTTTCTTGTATCTTTCTTTATTGTGCTCTCTCTCTCTCTCTCTCTCTCTCTCTCTCTCTCTCTCTCTCTCTCTCTCTCTCTCTCTCTCTCTCTCTCTCTCTCTCTCTCTCTCTCTCTCTCTCTCTCTCTCTCTCTCTCTCTCTCTCTCTCTCTATCTATCTATCTATCTCTGTTATCTTCACAACCTTCTCTTTCTCCTCCTCCTCCTCCTCCTCCTCCTCCTCCTCCTCCTTCTTTTTCACCTCCTTCTTCTCTTCTTCTTCCTCTTTCTCTTCCTCTTCCTTCTTCCATCTTCTTCCTCTTCCGTCTTTGCTTCCGTCACGCTGTAGTTACCTTCCTTTCTTAGATGCTCTCTCTCTCTCTCTCTCTCTCTCTCTCTCTCTCTCTCTCTCTCTCTCTCTCTCTCTCTCTCTCTCTCTCTCTCTCTGTCATTCTCTCTCTAACTTTGCTATTTCCTCTTTCATCTCCGGACTAATGTGACCTCTCTCTCTCTCTCTCTCTCTCTCTCTCTCTCTCTCTCTCTCTCTCTCTCTCTCTCTCTCTCTCTCTCTCTCTCTCTCTCCCTATAATTTTCTGTCATCGTCTTAAGCCTTCCTGGTCTAGTCTCCTCCTCTTCCTCCTCCTTCTGGTCCTCATCCTCCTCCTCCTCCTCCTCCTCCTCCTCCTTCAGGTATTAGCAGAGTCAACATTTGTACACCTGTCTCGTGATTAATCTTAAGGACAGGTGTGTGAAATTTGGCCTGTTTTACCTTAATTGCTTTTTGGTGTGTGTGTGTGTGTGTGTGTGTGTGTGTGTGTGTGTGTGTGTGTTAGTCATTTTCCCCGTTTCCTTTTTTGGTGTCGTTTTTCTTTAATTTATTCTTTATTTTCTTTGTTTTTTTTCATTTCATTAACTATATTCTCATTTTTCCGTATCATATTTCTTATTTACTGGTGTTTTTTTTTTATTTCTCTTATTTTCGTCTCAATTTTCTGTTCGTAGTTCTCTCTCTCTCTCTCTCTCTCTCTCTCTCTCTCTCTCTCTCTCTCTCTCTCTCTCTCTCTCTCTCTCTCTCTCTCTCTCTCTCTCTCTTCTTGTTTTTTCTAATTTCCTTTTTCGTTCGGTGTCAACTTTTTTTTATCTTTTCCGATTCTCATCTTTCTTTTCCTTCATCTATACTCAACCCCTCCTCCTCCTCCTCCTCCTCCTCCTCCTCCTCCTCCTCCTGCCTTCACACTTTTTTCGATTCTCTCCTCCACTTCATTTGTTTTCTTGCCCCTCCTTCGTGTATTACTTTACGTTTTTTATAAACTTCTACTTTTCTTCTTTTTATTTTCCTCCTCCTCCTCCTCCTCCTCCTCCTCCTCCTCCTCCTCCTCCTCAGCTTTGTTGTTGTTGATGTTGTTCATGTTGATGTTTCCTCTTTCATCTTTTTTTCTTACTTTATTATTCTCTTTTTCCTTTCTTACTTTTAACTCTTTCTCTATCCTCCTGCTCCTCCTCCTCCTCCTCCTCCTCCTCCTCCTCCTCCTCCTCTTCTTCCTCCTCCTCCTCTTACTCCTCCTCTATTTCCTCTTCATTTTCTTCTTTGTAACTTTTGTTCTATAATCTTTTATCTTCTCCTCCTCCTCCTCCTCCTCCTCTTCCTCCCGTTTGGTTCTCTTTATGTGAATATTTTTGTGAAAGTGTGAGACAAATATGTAAAAGTAAAGAAAGAGAAAAAAAAAAGAGACAAGAAGGAAAACGTGGAAAGCAAAATTATATCACTGAATCTTATGTGCACGAAACACACACACACACACACACACACACACACACACACACACACACACACACACACACACACACACACACACACAAAATATAAAAATGTGAAAAAAAAGGTAATGTATGAAATATGTAGGGAATTTCTCTCTCTCTCTCTCTCTCTCTCTCTCTCTCTCTCTCTCTCTCTCTCTCTCTCTCTCTCTCTCAATGAAATCATACACACAAAATCAATTTACATATATCAAAGAAAGCAGCCTAAAACTCTCTCTCTCTCTCTCTCTCTCTCTCTCTCTCTCTCTCTCTCTCTCTCTCTCTCTCTCTCTCTCTGTTAGTCTAAAATCGTACATTGAAAATCTATTTACATATATAACGAAATAATATAAACTCTCTCTCTCTCTCTCTCTCTCTCTCTCTCTCTCTCTCTCTCTCTCTCTCTCTCTCTCTCTCTCTCTCTCTATTTCCATATCTCGTACGCCTTATCGGAAGCATTTTAAAAGGTCAGCATATTTCAATTCCACTTACAATAGGATCAAGGAGGGAGGGAGGGAGGGAGGGAGGGAGGGAGGAAGGAAGGAAGGAAGAAAAAAAAGGAAGTAAGAGAAGGGAATTTGAAATATAAATGAAGAAATAAGTGGATACTGTGTGTGTGTGTGTGTGTGTGTGTGTGTGTGTGTGTGTGTGTGTGTGTGTGTGTGTGTGTGTGTGTGTGTGTGTGTGTGTGTGTGTGTGTGTGTGTGTCGGATGGTTAGAAATACAGGCAAACATAAATTAGACAGACTGATTGATTGACTGATAAACATACAGCCAAACAGACAGAGACAAAAGAGAGACAGACACAGACACACAGACAGACAGACAGACAAACAGACTTACAGATAAACACACAAGAAAACAGAGAAAGACAGACAAACGGGCAAACAATGAAACAGGCAGACAGACAGACAAATATAAGCAAACAAATAGACAGACAGACAGACAGACAGACAGACAGACAGACAGACAGACAGACAGACAGAATAATGGAAAGCTGAAATAAGAAAAGGAAATACGAGAAGACATCAAGAAATGGAAGAAGGAAAGAGAATGCAGGAGGGAGCCAGCAGAAAAAGGGGAGAGAGAGAGAGAGAGAGAGAGAGAGAGAGAGAGAGAGAGAGAGAGAGAGAGAGAGAGAGAGAGAGAGAGAGAGAGAGAGAGAGAGAGAGAGAGAGAGAGAGAAGCTGTTGGATTAACTTTCTTAATTCGTGTTTACTTAATTGTTTGTTTTTTCACAGAGGGGAAAAATTATTAATCGAATTAGGGGAAGAGGAGGAGGAGGAGGAGGAGGAGGAGGAGGAGGAGGAGGAGGAGGAGGAGGAGGAGGAGGAGGAGGAGGAGGAGGAGGAGGAGGAGGAGGAGGAGGAGGAGGAGAAGGAGGAGGAGGAGGAGGAGGAGGAGGAGGAGGAGGAGAAGGAGGAGGAGGAGGAGGAAGTGTAGGAGGTGAAATAAAGATGAAAAAAAATTCCTAAAAGATAAATAAAAATGAATAAGGGAAAGAGGAAAGCAATATATAAAAGTCAAAAGGGGGAACAAGACATGAGGCAGAAAAAATGAATATGGAGAAGAAAGAGGATGAGGAAAGCATGAGAAACAGCAGCACTAAGAATAAGAGAAAGAGAAGTAAGAGGAATGAGAGGCGAGGAGAAACATTAAAAGAAAGAAAGGAGATGAAAATAAGAGGTGGAGACAAAATGAATAAGAGAGGAGAGGGGGAAAAGAAGAAAAAAACTCAAGAAGGTAACAAGAGAAAAAAATGTGAAAGGAATAAATCAGGGAAGGAGAGAAAAATAAGAAAGTAAAAAAAGAAAGAGAATAAGACGGATGGAGAAAATGAATGCAAGAAGAGGAAAAATAAAAAAAAAATCAAGAGGAAAACAAGAGGAATATGTGAAAGTGATAATCAGATAAATAGGGAGAAATAAAAGGAGAAAAAAAAGAGCAAGGGAAGAAAAGTAAGAACAACAAGAGGAGTAAGAGGAAGAAGAAGAGCAAGAGGAGGTTGAGACGCCATTTAGATGCAATCGAGTGAAGGCGAGACTGTGTTGTGTTGTGTGGCCATTCTCTCTCTCTCTCTCTCTCTCTCTCTCTCTCTCTCTCTCTCTCTCTCTCTCTCTCTCTCTCTCTCTCTCTCTGTATGTATGTATGTATGCATGTATGTGTGTGTATATTACCTCTGTCTTGCGGCCAAATTCGAACGTGTGTGTGTGTGTGTGTGTGTGTGTGTGTGTGTGTGTGTGTGTGTGTGTGTGTGTGTGTGTGTGTGTGTGTGTGTGTGTGTGTGTGTGTGTGTGTGTGTGTGTGTGTGTGTGTGTGTTAGCAAGTCTGCAAATGCAATTCCGTTGTGTTAAACATTTGTGTGTGTGTGTGTGTGTGTGTGTGTGTGTGTGTGTGTGTGTGTGTGTGTGTGTGTGTGTGTGTGTGTGTGTGTGTGTGTGTGTGTGTGCGTGCGCCTTATCTCCATGCACCTGGAGTCGCGCCTCGCTAAGCCTTGCTGATCCCACGTTCCAGGTAATGTAATTTTTGCACCTGGTAACTTGTACATCTGGCGTGCCTTAGATAGCAGAGGAGGAGGAGGAGGAGGAGGAGGAGGAGGAGGAGGAGGAGGAGGAGGAGGAGGAGGAGGAGGAGGAGTAGAGAAATTACACACCATTTATATCGTCTCCTTCCATTTCTATTCGTATTGAAGCTGAAAACGGGGGGGGGGGAGAGAGAGAGAGAGAGAGAGAGAGAGAGAGAGAGAGAGAGAGAGAGAGAGAGAGAGAGAGAGAGAGAGAGAGAGAGAGAGAGAGAGAGAATTTTAGTGTTAATTCTCATGTGTCAGTGTTGCCTTAGCAGAGACATATTAGTAGTTAATTCACCCGTATCTCTCTCTCTCTCTCTCTCTCTCTCTCTCTCTCTCTCTCTCTCTCTCTCTCTCTCTCTCTCTCTCTCTCTCTCTCTCTCTCTCTAATGGACACTGGTTTATAATTAAGTTCGATACTTTGTTAATTATGGTGACTGACCAACCAACCAACCAACACACACACAACACACATACACACACACATTGTATGTATATAATGTCAGAAGTAATTATATCCGCAATAATAATAATAATAATAATAATAATAATAATAATAATAATAATAATAATAATAATAATAATAATAATAATAATAATAATAATAAACAAACAATTACATAATAAAAAGAGATAGAAAAAAAGAAGCACAATAAAGAGGAAAAAGACGAAAAAACCACATCCACCACCACCACCACCACCACCACCACCACTCAGTCCCGTACAGACACCTTTCACCATCACCTCATCTACTAAACATGAGGCTGCATAAGTGAGCCTTTCTTACGTATTATTTTTGCTTCGTTAAAAACTTGAGCTCGCCCTGCAGCATAATGTAAGCTGGGCGGCGGAATATTTCACAACGAGGGAGTTTACAAGCATGAAGTGAATTTTAACTTCAACAAGATACACAGGTGAAGTTATAGACACACCGTTAATTAATCTCACAAGCCACAGGTGGGTAGGCTGAATTAAACACACTTACAGGTGCCTTATGAGTTAATTAATATACGTACAAATGGATCAGTGAGGAGAAGTGGTGTAAGGTAATGGTGGAATACTGATCAGGTAACACAGGTGAATGTAGAGAAGTAAGGCTACCCTACATAGTTTAATATATGGATACAGGTGCACCTTAATTGATCATATGTAGGTAATAGGGATACTAGAGGTTCAGGCATGTTAAAAAGAAGGGATAAGGAAGGAGGGATGGAAGGAGGATGCTGGAAATGGAGCTACACGGGAGAAGGAAGAGAGGAAGACCAAAGCAGAGATTTATGGATGCAGTAAAAGAAGACATGCAAGCGGTGGGTGTGACAGAGGAAGGCGCAGAAGAAAACGATGATCCTCCGTGGCGATCCCAAGTGGAAGCAGCCGAGAGGAGAAGAGCAAGGTAACAGATATATAGGTGAGGTAAAGCAGGTGATATAATAGAGGTAACTTAAAAGACATATAGGTAAATGAACATCGGTAAATATACAAATGCATATTGACTGAATACACACAGGTAGCAGGTATATAGGTAAGGTAACGCAGGTGAATATAGACAGGTAACATAAAAAGTCATATAGGTAAGAATAAAACAGATAAATAAAGACAGGGAGGATAAAAGTTATATAGATAAGAAAACACAGGAAAATATATGTACAGGTGCACCTCAGATTAACATATCGAGGTAACACAGGTGCATATCTCTCCTTGGTAAACAGAGGTAGGATACAAAGGAATACAGGTAAATTTATAGGTACAGAAGCACCTTAATTAAATCCATATTGTAAGGTAACAGGTGTGTAGACAACATAGCACAGGTGAATATAAGATAAAGGTGTCTTAAAGGCGAGAATATGGTTGAGACCTACACAGGTAACACAGGTGATTGTACAGGTTAGATAACGAAGATGAATATATAAAGGCAAGGCAGCAGAGTCCAGCCAGTAAGAGAAAGACGCTTGGGTTACACGTCTCTCCCCTGCACGAGTTGGTCTGTCATGAATACTTTAGTTAGTCTGGCAGGGACCTAAGACTTTGGTGTTGTCTGGCATTCCCTCCAATCTCTCCAAAAATCACATGGGACACTAAGAAAGTGTCCTTATATGCTCTTTTTTTCAGTACAAGTCTTTTTTCTCTTTCTTTCTCTAATTACTTACTGTGGGTTAGTAAAATGTGTCTAGCAAGGATCTGAAAGTTTGTCGGTGAAGGATATCTCTTGTAATTTTCTTCAGTCACGTGGGAAGCTAAATAACTTGTGATATTAACCGTTTCTAACTCATCTGTTATGGTTTCCTCAGACAATAGTTATTTCTTTCTGTAAAACTTTTGGTTACGTTAGGTACACATGGGCTTAGTGTAGGTAAATGATGGCATGTTTAGGTAACAGTAGGTGTAGTGCATTTAAATTAGGATAAGTTAGGTTAGTTAAATGTAAGTGACGGTAATGCTGTGTCATTATAAGAGTAGGTAAGGTAAGAGTACGAAGTGAAATCAGTGTAATATGGTCATTCTTCGTAAATCGTTCCAAACCAACTCGTTAAGCAATCAGAGTAATCATATCAGTATTTTGTTCTTTTTCATAGTGGTTTCTTTTTATTGTGGTCAACATAGTGTACTGCAGCCTGTGTTGTAAAGACATAAGTTTATTTTGTTGGAAATCCATTGTTATCTCTTCAAAAACCACGTGGGAAGCTGTGCAAGTAATGGGATTAATAACTTTGGGTTTTCACAACGTATATTTTTTTATTTTATTTTTTTTTATTTAGTTTGCTTCATCGAAATACGAGTATACGTTGCACTAATCTAACAGTTTGGTGTTTTTGGAAATTCCTTGCATTTGTTAAAACACACACACACACACACACACACACACACACACACACACACACACACACACACACACACACACACACACACACACACACACACACAGACACACACACGGTGGAAGTAATGAATTTAATAATTTATGCTTTTTTTCATATTTTTCATTATTTTAGTTAGTTTGGCAGTGAAATATGTGTTGCAGGAAGGTAACACTTTACTGTTTTGGGAATCTCTTGCAATCTTTTAGAACACAACATGGAAAACTAAATGAAATAACGATACCAATAACTTACACTTTTTTCATTACACTTACTACTTTTACCTAGTTCATTTAGTTCAGTCAAGTGGAATTCGTGCTGCAAGAACTCAGATAGTTTTAGGTTTCTGTAAACTGACTAAATCCTGCTCGAAAACCACACGAGAAACGGGAATTCTTACCTTTTGCTTCTGTAAATTGACTGAAACTCTGTCCCAAAACCCAAACGTACACTAACCAAATAATGAGAGCAATAAACTGGATGTCAGGGTTGGAGCAGCGTGGTGGCCAGCAGGTAATTTTCAGTAAGTCAACCAAGGCACCGAGGGAGTCAAAAGTGAGGCAATATTTAGACAGCACAGTGAATGGTGGAGGGCAGGTGGGTTTCAAAGGGCATGTTTTATATAAGCAGGTCGCGCCATCACCTCCAGGTAGACGCACGCTAATTAATTAAATCACTTGAAGCTCCGTTACTGATATAGAGTACGTTTATTTATTCAGGTAAATGTATACTTGAGGTTTGTTTTTAGTGTGTGTGTGTGTGTGTGTGTGTGTGTGTGTGTGTGTGTGTGTGTGTGTGTGTGTGTGTGTGTGTGTGTGTGTGTGTGTGTGTGTGTGTGTGTGTGTGTGTGTGTGGTGAGAAGGATTTTGTGCCCGTCTCTCTCTCTCTCTCTCTCTCTCTCTCTCTCTCTCTCTCTCTCTCTCTCTCTCTCTCTCTCTCTCTCTCTCTCTCCACGAAAATGACTACAGAAAAACTGTTTGAAGAAGAACAACAACAACAACACAAACAACAACAATTAAGAAGGAAAGAACACGAGAAAATCTTATGACTTCCCAACACACACACACACACACACACACACACACACACACACACACACACACACACACACACACACACACACACACACACACACACACCCGTCCCACAGCCTTGTATGCAAATGGTGGTGAGTGCGGCGCGAGCCATTCACTGCCATGCCAAGAATGTTCATTAATACTACTTTACACTTGGTGGCTGGGCATTCTTCACCTTTATGACATTATTATACCCGGCTTACCTCCCCCCATCCCCCCTCTCTCTCTCTCTCTCTCTCTCTCTCTCTCTCTCTCTCTCTTGCGTCGCTCCATGTGCTGTTTTTTTTCTGTAATTCTTTTTTTTTTTTTTTTTTTAATCTCTCCTTTTTCGTGTTTTCGTTTTTTTGTGGTATTTTTTATTGCTTCCTTTTCGCTTTTTCTTTTTTTCGTATTCTTTATTCTTTTCCCTTCTCATGTTCTCTTTTTTTTCTGCTTTGCTCTCTCTCTCTCTCTCTCTCTCTCTCTCTCTCTCTCTCTCTCTCTCTCTCTCTCTCTCTCTCTCTCTACGCCTTGACGCAGCGCAAGAGAGGCAGGAGTGAAAGGACACCAGCGGGAATCGAGTGAAGCACCACAGCGAACCACTGAACTCGCTGAATGAAACACCAACGAACCGGCGACGCTCGAACACGTTAATGAATCAGTTCAAGTTTGTATTTCCACGACCCAGTGAACTTCGGCGCGCGTTGCCGTTTAATTACGTATAAATTACTCTATTACTACTACTACTACTACTACTACTTCTACTACTACTACTACTACTGTTACTATTGGTCCTTTTCTGTCTGTCTATCTATTTATATATGATTTTATATCTATCTCGCTGTATATGTATGTATTCTGTATGTATGTATCTATTTATTTATCTACCTCCTTATTTATCTATTTATTTATTCTTTTCAGACTGGTATGCAATAAATAATAGTGTAGTAGTAGCAGTAGTAGTAGTAGTAGTAGTAGTAGTAGTAGTAGTAGTAGTAGTAGTAGTAGTAGTAGTAGTAGTAGTAGTAACTTGAGTTATTAAATTCCTACTGCTGCTATATATACTACTACTACTACTACTACTACTACTACTACTATCATTACCACTACCATCACCACCACTACCACTATATACTTGGTCCACTATTCCCGCCTGCAACACCTGACAACAAAGGTAATTACCCACGAGAGTTTCAACAGGTTCATTGCTTTTAGATGTACACTCCATAACAAATGTGACAAAAGGAGGGAAGAATAAAAACAAAGTATGATAAAGTGCATTCATATTACTACACGACTCTCTCTCTCTCTCTCTCTCTCTCTCTCTCTCTCTCTCTCTCTCTCTCTCTCTCTCTGTCTCTCTCTTTCATTTAGCTTCAAAGGGAAGAACGCCCGCCGCCAGTGACCCTTTCAATAATACAAGTTTGGCACGTGTCCGGGACGTGTTCGCGTCCTAGATGGCAATAGCACGGCGGAGAGAGAGAGAGAGAGAGAGAGAGAGAGAGAGAGAGAGAGAGAGAGAGAGAGAGAGAGAGAGAGAGAGAGAGAGAGAGAGAGAGAGAGAGAGAGAGAGAGAGAGAGAGAGAGAGAGAGAGAGAGAGAGAGAGAGAGAGAGAGAGAGAGAGAGAGAGAGAGAGAGAGAGAGAGAGAGAGAGAGAGAGAGAGAGAGCTGAAAATGACACGCAAAAAAAAAAAATAATGGGGAAAAATAATGGCGTCAAACTATTACTAATTACAGTCTTAAAGAGGACGAATCTCTCTCTCTCTCTCTCTCTCTCTCTCTCTCTCTCTCTCTCTCTCTCTCTCTCTCTCTCTCTCTCAAAGCTCAGTAATCTGGTGGTAATGGCAGCTTATTCAATCATTTTTTTCCTTCTTTCTCTTTCTCTCTTTTTTTCCTTTTTCTCTTTCTCTCTTTTTTTTTTCCAAGGTCTTAACACGGATATATTTCTACTCCATTTTTCTAATACTTCCTCTTTTTTTCTTTTCTTTAATTCTTTTATTGTCTGAATGAGTCTTTTACACCTTCTTTTTTGTGTATCTTGCTTTTATTATTTGTTTTCTATGTCGTTAATATTTTCATTCCATTCTTTTTCTCCTATTTATTATTTTATTTACTATTTTTATTTATGAATTATGTTTTTATCCTGGCATTTTTATCTCTTCTTGTTTTTTTTTTCCTTTTATCCTTTGTTACCTTTTTATTTATTTATTTTTTTTGCTTCTTTTTGAGTGACAAGGCAGTAAAGTTGTATTATTCACATCTCTTTCTTTCTCTCCTCTCTTCCTTTCTTTTCATGTTTAATTACCGTATAAATAGAAGTAAAAAATATATATAATACTTCAAGATCAAAGAAATAAGACCGAGTGTGTGTGTGTGTGTGTGTGTGTGTGTGTGTGTGTGTGTGTGTGTGTGTGTGTGTGTGTGTGTGTGTGTGTGTGTGTGTTCGAAATTTCCCCTCTTTGTGCGTATAGCTTCAAGGGGTGGAGAGAGAGAGAGAGAGAGAGAGAGAGAGAGAGAGAGAGAGAGAGAGAGAGAGAGAGAGAGAGAGAGAGAGAGAGAGAGAGAGAGAGAGAGAGAGAGAGAGAGAGAGGTGTACTTTTGCAGAGGGATTGGTAGGGGAAAGTTGAAAAGAAGCAGAGCGGAGGAAGGACAGAAAAGAGGAGGAGGAGGAGGAGGAGGAGGAGGAGGAGGAGGAGGAGGAGGAGGAGGAGGAGGAGGGTAATATCTGATAGAGGAAATACGAGTCAACATTTATGTATATTTGTCCATGTGTGTGTGTGTGTGTGTGTGTGTGTGTGTGTGTGTGTGTGTGTGTGTGTGTGTGTGTGTGTGTGTGTGTGTGTGTGTGTGTGTGTGTGTGTGTGTGTGTGTGTGTGTGATTAAATACATAAAAAAAGAAAAAAAAACAGCAGGTCGACTTTGCAAACAAACAAACAATAAATAACGAAGTAAATTGGGTGCGTGGACAAATAACCACTTAATATATGAACAACATCAAACTTTACAAAAAAAAAAACAAACCACAACACAAAACATATGAACGTAAATAAACAAATAAACAGACTGGAAATGTAACCATCGAGAAACAACAACAACAACAACAACAACAACAACAACAACAACAACAACAACAACAATAATAATAATAATAATAATAATAATAATAATAATAATAATAATAATAATAATGATACAATCAGCAAGTAATACCGTAATGAACACAAGCATTGCAGACTTTTAACATTTGAAGAAATATATATAAAATAGTGATTTATTTTCACATTTTTCTTTAATTTCTTACTTCTCTAATCATTAACTTTTCCCTTCTTCCCTCATTTTTTGCTTTTCTCTCCTTTCTTTCACTGTTCCTTCATCAGTTTCTCTCTCCTTTCTTGCCTTCCTTCCTTACTTCACTTCCCCCTTTCTTCCGTCATTAGTTTCTCTCCTTCCCTTGTTCCCTCCTTCCCTTCTTAACTCCTTCCTTCTTCCTTCCTTCCCTGCTTCTCTCTTTGCTCTCTTGCCTTCTTTCCTTCCCGCCCTTCCTTCAATAAGATTCCTAGCTCCATTTTTAAAGAGCCCCCGTCAGTCTGAACCTGCCTCCCTTTGTACCTTTCCTTAAAATGGCGTTTCTTAAAATATTCTCCCCCGTGGCAAGAGCTTAGTGATTAAATTCTACCTGTTAATTATGAGAACGTCATTAATATTATCTTTATAGTTTCGTCTTTTATATTTCGTCATTCTTCTTTACTTTTATCATCTCATTTTTCGTATATTTTCCGTCTTTATACTTCAATATTAAGTGTATTTTAATATTTGTACCTAATTTTTCATCTATATAATTCCCCTTTACACACACACACATATATATATATATATATATATATATATATATATATATATATATATATATATATATATATATATATATATATATATATATATATATATATTTACCTTTATTCTCCATTTTGATTTTTGTCTTTATATTTCAGAACTTAAATTTCATCATTGAATTCTATACTGAGTTTAACTTTTGCATTTGTCTTCAAATTCTCACCTTAAAATTTTCATCTTTATTTCCTAAAGTAAATTTTTCATCTTGGATTTTCATTTACATTTTAACTTTCAAATACCCATCTAAATATTTATCTTTCAATTTCATTTTTACATTTCTATCTACAAACTTTCATCTTTATTTTCTGGTTTAAATTTTCACCTTGTATTTTCATTTACATTTCTACTTTAAAAAAAAAAATCCATCTTAACATTTCACTTTCAATTCTACCTTTACAAAAACAACCTTCAAAACCTCACCTTTAATCCAAGTCATCTGAAATTTCCACCTTTACACTCTTGCTTCCAAAATCTCACTCTCTAAAAATTCCATACGTTTTTTTTAACTCCAAACGTTATTTAATTCTACCTTGGCATATCAATCTTCAAAATTTCACCTTTACACGTCACTTCCGATTCCCACGTTAACATTTCCCCCCTTATTCTCACCTTTACCTTCCCACCTGTTCCTTTATCGCCAGCATTCGCTATCTCCTCGAATTACGAAAGGGAAGAGGAGAAGGACGAATAAAAGGTGATAATTATTGTGATCTCTTTTTAACTGCAGCGAATAAAGATGTGAAAGGAAGTAATAATAAGAGGAAAAAAATAAAAAGAGAGGAAAGGAGATGATAATTATCGTGTGTTATTTTGTTCCTCTTTCATTTGTTTCCCATTACGCGCGAAAGGGGAAGCAGGAGGAAGGGTTGATAATTCATTGCGGTTTATCTCTCTTACCTCCTTTGTTTGTGTTACATTTTCTTACTTAATCTGTTTGTTTTTAGTCTCTCTCTCTCTCTCTCTCTCTCTCTCTCTCTCTCTCTCTCTCTCTCTCTCTCTCTCTCTCTCTCTCTCTTACCCTGCGTCCCCTCTCCCTCCGCTCTCTCTCCCCTCGGACAAATACTCAAAAGAAAACGGAGAAAAAACAAAAAGGAAAAAATTAGCCGGGTTTCCCCTTGGGTTTGCTGGTCATGGAAAGAAAACGGAACTTGGTTAGTCAACTGAAGATCTTTTATGTCGTTTGAAATCTAATGGTTAGCAGTATTACTCTTTTATTTCCTTTACTGAACCTCTCTCTCTCTCTCTCTCTCTCTCTCTCTCTCTCTCTCTCTCTCTCTCTCTCTCTCTCTCTCTCTATTTTCGTCTGCTATTTTTCGTATCATTCTACCATGTATCTTTTTTTTTACTTATTTTGTGTATACTCTCTCTCTCTCTCTCTCTCTCTCTCTCTCTCTCTCTCTCTCTCTCTCTCTCTCTCTCTCTCTCTCTATTTTCGTCTGCTATTTTTCGTATCATTCTACCATGTATCTTTTTTTACTTATTTTGTGTATACTCTCTCTCTCTCTCTCTCTCTCTCTCTCTCTCTCTCTCTCTCTCTCTCTCTCTCTCTCTCTGTGTGTGTGTGTGTGTGTGTGTGTGTGTGTGTGTGTGTGTGTGTGTGTGTGTGTGTGTGTGTGTGTGTGTGTGTGTGTGTGTGTGTGTGTGTGACCCCAGTGGACCTAAGATCAACAGAGGAGCACCGACCCCTGCTTACTAAAGGCGGCGAGGCAGGGAAAAAATTGCAAGGGGTAAGGAAAGCTGATTTGATTTTCATTTTTTGTTGTTAGTAAAGGTTAGTAAGTGGTGGTGGTGGTGGTGGTGGTGGTGGTGGTGGTGGTGGTGGTGGTGGTGGTGGTTGTAGTAATGGGAATAAAAAGCTTTCCATTTGATATAAAGTAGTAAATCCCATGAACTCCATATTTTTTTCCTCCTCCTCCTCCTCCTCCTCCTCCTCCTCCTCCTCCTCCTCCTCCTCCTCCTCC